>NW_019174273.1:0-51185 GCF_002260705.1 Seriola dumerili | reverse complement strand
AGCAGGTGAAGAATTCAACGATCTAATCAACACAATCTAAAGGATCCCCTGCAGGTCTGCTAGTTTAGAGACAAACTCTTAACCAGCTCCACTGGCCTCCAGAACCCTAGGCTCACAGTGAGCTTACAGATGCTGAACAACCAAAGGTCAATTCCTCTCTACTAAGACCCGGCCTAGACCCTCCCTAAACTTTTCTGTACTAATCCCATAAATCAACGATCCTAACCTCGCATGCAGTTCACCAATGGCTTCACGGGAAGGATGGGTCCACTGATTAACTTCAATAATTATGATTGTTGTTTTGGGGGAAAGGAACAACAGCAACCATGCATGTTTATCGTTGAGAATACAAAGTAAATCATTTTCAAACCAAGTGGTTTTGACAGGAAATCTGTGTCCTTTTTCAAGGAAACACTGAGGAATCCACGGATCATCAAAGTGATATTGTTCCTCCTTTTCTATACACCAAGAAGGACAGAATGGCATGCAGGAAGACAAGTCCACATTTCACACTTGCAATCGAAACTAGAGGTAAGAAACTTTCTCTCTTCATCTTCAATATGTCTACACAAAAAGTCGAATCCAGCAAGGAAAGCAGCTAATGTGCACTTTTCCCATGAGCACCTGGCCATTGCCATGGATCCATGTGCACACTGCCACCAGATCTATGTCTGGACCTAACCAAAAGTGCTCATGGGCTTCCTCATTGTCCCCACCACTATCCCCAGCCATCACTCGCTTAGCTCCTGCTGCCAGTTCCGGCAGTTGAGAAGAATAAGATCAAGTTAGGGTCGATGAGGACGAGAAAAAGAGGGAAAAGATACAGTTAAAGTAAGACAAAGAAACAGACTTTATGACTTAATATTGTGTAGCAGCAATGGGAGAGGAGAAAACATGAATGAGTTGCCAACAAGAGAGGAAGGGGGGAGAAGAAGGAAAGAAGGAAAAAAAAAATGGGAAAGAGAAAAATAAAATAGGCAGGGAAAGAAAAATACTCTAGCAATGCGGCGCGGTGTGATTTCAGAATTTACCTTGCCTCACAAACCTTCCACCATTGGTTCTCGTTGGATACATCGTCCAATGGACCAATTGTGAGCTACGTTGAATCATAAACCCACATATCACAGAATTTTGACCTACTTTCAGTAGCATCGCACACTTAAATCAGGTCGCTGTCTTTTGTTGTATCCAAATTAAAGCAATTTTTAAAGCTACAGTACTGTCTCATTATCACATATAACCAATAAGTGGACCCGGTCTGCTTCGATAGGTTATGCCTCCCCCGTAGCCTTATGAATTGACACGCTACGTCACGGTCTAATGTGTGTATGATAATAAGTCGCGCATCACCCCATACATCACAATATCGTCCGACTGCAGTGTCGCAGAATTCTCATATTTTCAATACAAGAGATGGCCCGTGAAGCTCCGCTTGCGTGGTGAAAATGAATCATATAAACTTGAGCAGGTGTCTTCCCCTGCGGTTTGATTCTCGAGCAGATGAGGACTCTCCAGAGTTGGTCCTACCTTACAGTGATTTGCTTGTCTTCCCAGATTCACTTTCAGAGTGTGTGTTGTCGTGTGTATTAACGGTACGGAACACGATTTGAGGCCAGACTGCCAGTCGACTGCCGCTATACTGTTTAAGATTTAAATTGATGTTTTTCAATTTTAAAAAAAGTGATGGGGATTATGATTTATTTCTTCGTCAATCTTAGTCAGTGATTTTCCTAACATTTTCCCAGGGATGCTTTTTTTCCTCTCTCTCTTTCTTTATTTTTAGATCCAGTGATCTTGATTAGCCACGGACATCGAGCAAATGAGTAGGTTGACATAAATACCTATGTGTCATCGGATCTCTGGGCCAATATTAGCTGAACTCGTGAAATGTATGGCTGTATCTAATCTTAAGCAATGTTCTATTGATGTTATTCATGTTGGGGTGGTGTAGTTTCGAACTGACCGTGCTGGAACAGGTGTACAGATATAAGGGCAACGGGTGTGGGGTTGTGAGGGTGTGGGAGTAGGTCGAGGATAAGATAATGATATATGGACTGCCTTCGGATAATTGAAGATAACCTTTCTCATCGTCCTCGTACCAATTTATTAGTCCAGTGTTATTTAAATAGGAGCAGGAGATCCCGGTCAGACATCGCTGTGTGTAGACCACGATGCCTTCGTACAAAACCATTATTTCCAGAGGATATCCATGCTGTCAAAGACTCTACCACTTTCCATAGACTACACTTGAACTGCCTAGCGCATGCAAGAAACGCGACAACCGAGTTCTGTTCACCAGGGCAGCAGAGGTAGGGAGATCTACACTGAGCAACACGTCCCATTAATTTGCCTAGTATCCGGATGATTGTTCAAGTCTCTTAATGAAATGTTATGGTACTAATTGTTGACATGTTCTTGCACGCTCATTCATATCATACCCCGACGCCACCCCTCCGTCGGCAGTATTACATTCTGCCTCCAACCAGCAACGTGCAACCACGCACCACCGTGACTACAAAGCTAGCCCCAGAAATGCAGCATTCATGACCTGTGCTACCTTAATGCGTTTTATAGTGTCGAGCTTGTACCTTAGTTTCCTTTAAAGAGACAAACACTCAGGCCTTCAACACTGTTGCCAATTTAATGTTCATCAGCAAATTGTGTCTTTGATCGACTTCTGCTTTTTTTCTATACAAAAATGCTATTTTTTTTAAGCCTCTTGATTACATATTTCCTGTGCAGTGCACCGTACATATTGCACTTGTGTGTCCGCTAGATAGATGTGCTTGTTGTGTGTGTTGTGGGGCATGGCGGGGGCGGGGCGGTGGGGGGGGGGGGGGGGGGGGGGGTTAAGCTTCTTTGCCCCCGTGCAGACACAACACAGCAGCCACTATATGGCTGCACTTGACATTCCAAAGAGGCACTCGCAAGCGGATTCACCTTCAGTTAACCCTGAGCCAAAACAAGTTTCCACTCCTGTGATTCACAAGTGCAGCGCAGCATAGAGATAAGCCTGTCAATCACCAGCAGCCACAGTGTGTTTCACTAATAAGTCATGGGGGGGCAGAGGGGGGGCTGTTTTTTCTCTCTCTCTGCCTTTTGAATCGTGGATGTGTCTGCACTGTATGTGACATTTCCATTAATGTGCACTTTCTTTACCGTTTTTGTCTCATTCACACTCTGATCTTTCACGTCTTCTTTCTGTTCTACACCCTCAACGTAAGTGGCTCCTTCCTGGGAAACATTTGCCCGAGCACAGGAAGCGAAGCATTTTTCATTGCCAGCAGAATAAACAAAAGACAGAGCGGACAGATAGCGGTGAGCAGCGCTAGTCACAATGTATGAAGACATAAAAGAGCGCCGCCTGCGCAACCTTGAAGAGAAATATACTGCGTCACCAACGAGGTACTCTATGGGAAATGCAGTCCAAACAAACCGCAGCCATGACAGTATGGTCCCAAAGACAACACCCAATCACAATCACAAATCCTATGAAAGGCATGTTTGTTTGTTTTTTCTTTAAAGGCAATGGGAAGAGTCTACATTGAAAGTTGATGCAGTAGTAAAGTGGTTTTCATTTACAAGTTTGACCTCAACAATTTTAAGCCAAAAGAAACATTAAAAAACAAATTCTACACATTTCCCTTTGGGGAAGAAGCTAAAGCCTAAAAGGGCATTCCACAGTGTCTATTTCCTGTCTCACTGACCTAACATACACTGCTAGTGTTGGGGGATTGACTTACCGGCAGGCCGCTGTCAAGAGACAATCTTTTTAACTGCTCTCTGCTCTCCAGGTGTCTGTTCATGGTCCCTCTGCCCTGCAGCAATCCACACACCTGGGAAGCCCTGGAGGGAGGGGAGAAGGGGGAGGAGTAGGAGAGGGGAGAAAGTCAACAAGGAGTACCTCATGTCCGGTAGGGCACGTTTCCGCTGTCGGGAGGGCTTTCACCTTTTACAGGAGATCAGAGTCCAAGTCCAGAACAGCAGAGGCGGCAGTTTCATACAGAGCTGTTGAACTATCCCTTCTACTTTATTTTCTCTGCCATTTCTTTCACTTTCTATTGCAGTACCTTCTCTCAAAAAAAAAAAAAAAAAAAAAAAAAAAAGCTTAAGTAGAAGTATGGACCTCTCTCCTCAGGCCTGACGGGACTCTAGGATCACTACGCTCCAGCTAGATCTTGCTGCTTGCTCTCAGCGTCACCCAGGCATCCCACCCTCCAACCCAACCCAAACCCCAAGCTTCAGCCCTGTTGTTTTTCTAGGCCTCTCCAAACAGCGCTGGGAACCAGTCCGACCTGGCCTGACTGAGGCCACAGCAGAAGATAAACACTTCACTTCACGCATACTACTTCTTTACAAAGAGCCCACGGCTTTACACTCACTGTGGTGGTGCGCAGAGTAAGCATAGCACTTCCTCGTCGGCGAAGACAGGGTCAGAGGTCGGCTGATGGACGCCTCGGGGGTCAGTGACCTTCTCTGCGCAACACAGACTGTATTACTGTGTGCATGAATGCATTGATGAATCCTGGATGTGTCTTATGTAACTACGAAAGGGAAGACACCTACAGTGCCCATGTTTCAGTACACCATATAAACCAGGTTAATTAGACTAGATTAGAATGAATGACATTAAAAGTAAATCCGGTTACTTTGGTACTATGTTTTTCTTTTTTCATTTTAATTGTTTTGGAGATTATTCATTTAACTTCTCAAACTAATCAATAGCAGAATAATAAAGTAATTACATCACAGTTTCGAAGAGTTTATTTATTTTAAGATTATCTATTTTCTCACAGTAATTGTGGCAAATAATCCTGAACGCCACTACTAGCTAGGTTCAGAATGAGCAATCCCATTTTTTTTTTTTTTCCAAGTCAGTTGTGTTCACGTGCTTCACAAACCTGCTTATGCAACCGCACTTCCCAAAACGGCATCCCAAAGCCCCTTTTGCATCTGCTGTAGGCTGTATCTGTTACACCCTGTCTAAAGCTTCAGCGGCGTGACTGCACTTGTCAAACATCCCCACACATCAACATGACATGTTCCATCCACCGCCAATCTGCCGAGTCCAAACTTATTGACACGAAGCCGCAAACATCAGATTGCACGAAGGATCAGCCACTAAGTTTTCATCCAGACCCGATGTTATATTTCTAAACACGACGCAGTCTCCGTCTGCCCCATTTCTGAATGCCCCCCACCCCCCCGGCTATCTAGAGTAGCAGGAAGTTGTCTAATCAGTGAACAGGATGTGAAAGGGAATGTCTTTAATGACACAGAAACATCAGAGCCTGTCTCTCTCTCTCTGGCTTTGTAATGGCTAATTGTGCACGTGTGTTGCATCAGATGAAATAGTCTGGTCTATGTTTAGATTACATTTCAGTTTGGTCCCTTTACGCTGGAGATTAAAGGAGGAAGTAATCCCTTGGATGCAGAGATAGAGAGGGGGGGGAGTTATAGGAAATTTAGAGTAAATGATTAAAACGGATTATAGCACTGCGCCTGATTGCCAAGCCTCAATATAGAAAAGACTGACAACATTTTCCTTAGGGTGTAGAAAGTGTGAGGGATGAGGTAGTGCATGGATAGGAAGTGATAAAGATTAAGCAAACATATTAAGAGCCAGATATCAGGGGCATTCAGATAAGGGCAAGCGATAACACCCAGGAAAACTCCTACCTTTGACAGTTAAACAAACCAAATGACGCTTAGTCTTTATGCTGTCAGTTTCCCTTAAACTCCGTCAATCTGATCTGAGTTTACATGTCAGACCCCTACAGCAACGTCGATGCAGTAGTTGTCAGTAATGTTTTCATGTCTCTTTCCATCTGTTTAACTGCATACATGTGTTTAACGACATAAAAATAATAATCGTTTGAATGCCTTTCCTTATTTGAGGCTCTATTGTTTGAGGCTATACAACTATGCAACAGTTCTCCAATATGTTTCACAGAAGTGGTAATCAACATCTCATCCATTAAGAATTCAGTGGGCAGAACCAGTGTTCATGGGGGTGTGGAAATCTGATTGGCTGTTGAAAGCTGATGTCTGTAAAAAAAAAAAAGCAGCTCCATGACCACTTTTCGTCAGCCGACAAACTTGTCTACACGCTGTAATGTTTCTTGGTAACTTGCTTTTAAAGGAAATGAAACACTGTTCCAGCGACTGTTGGCCATGACAAATGCTATTTCAAATATGCAGTGATACTAGTTTGGTGACTAATAGTGGATGTGACTTTGTCCTACATATCATATCACAAAAATAAATACTGCTTTGCCTACATTTAATGACGCACCTAGGGCCTCTCTGCGGCCTCCGTGCTCCCTCCTTCCTGTTTTCCTGTGATTTACACCAAAAGCAATTACTGATATGTTAAACCGGTCCAGTGTTGACCTACGCGGAGTGACACGCGTCGACGCCTATAGTCCACACGGCCTCCAGCCAGCCATCCAGCCAGTCGGCGAACCAGCCAGTGGGGTGGAAAGGATATAATCAAAGGAGGCCAGGAGGACGCTGACATCTGGGAGTCTTTGTGCTGTAGGCCTAATTAGATGCCAGGGTGAAGGGAGGAGGCGCGGCAGGATGGTGTGTGTGTGTGTGTGTACAACCCAAATGGAGAGGGGTGGGGGGGGGGCTCTCTCTTTTTTAACATCTGCTCCAGGAACAAGAGAGGACCCAGCTGAGGTCACACAGCCCCAGACAGCTCCAAACTACAACAGGGATAATGTGAGGGGATAACAGCTTAATGATAACACTTAAACCCATTGAGAGATTGCTGTACTGAAAACAGACTGTGAGCCTCATGGATAAATGGTGATAATAAGCCCAGATTGTCCATGAATATGGATGGTCATGACTCAGATTTGATACTGTTCCTTTGTAAGCTGAGAAGAATTAGGCAGCTGTGCATTTATTGCAATCACTGGCCTTTCACTGGGACTCTCTAAATTTTTTTCTAATGGTGAAGTTGGAATAATCCTGCACATACAGTAAGTAGCAGGTCCGCTAAAGACACACTGTTGCTCCGCCCTCTGGCTTTTGACTTCCAAGTGATACAGAGACCACACTCTGCCACAAGTGACAATACTGCCCTTTGTAGCCAATACAGTCAGGCTTTCACCCACGCATATTCTCATTTCACACTATGCAAAGAGTCACCACAACTAAGAAATCTTTGTCACGGTAAGTTCAAACAGAGATATCAAGTGGCTTGAACTTTGGCCCTTTTCCCATAAAATAAAACCTTTCATTGAGAAATAAGTGCAGTGGAATTTGCAATAAAAGAATTTCCTCTGGTCTGTACATGTGAATAGCCTACATTTAGAGTTTCTGAATTGATTTAGTCATGGGTTATACATTAAACTATGCAATAAATGATGGAGCAAATAAATTTAAGCAAATATTTAAATGGCCATCTGGAAGAAAAGAATGAGGCCTGGAGAGCCAAGGACTCCAGATTCCAGACGTGCATTTTGCATGAGTTTTCAATTAGCATTCACATCTATTACAAATCTTTTGGAAAACACAGAGGTCTCAAAAATGAAAGCCCCCCCGGCTAACTTGGACCTCTGTGATCAATACCCCACTGCCCCAAAAAAAGAAAGAGTAATGCCAGGAAGTGCCAGTTCCTGAAAATGGATGGTGGGGGGATTGGACATTGATTGGTGCACCCCCTTTGCCCCAGGAACCATTTCATTTGGTCTCTGCCTGCCTTGAATGAGGGTGGGTGGGGGGGGGACTGAAACGGGGTCAGAGCAGAGGCATCCCCCACGGTAAAGAGCCCTGTTCCCTCTTTATTTTTCTTCTGAATGATTCATCCAGATTGCCATGTCCGGGGAGAAGAATGAATGACCGGGAAGATTATACGTTTGAGTCCACGCTTTTTAATTCGCCTGCTACACCGAGGGAAGTGGGAGGGGACTATAGGGGGTGGGAGTGGGGGGTGTGTGCTATTACTTTCCATTCACTGAGGAGAAAATTGAAGCATGCAAGTGTCTGATGTGGGGTTTAATGTGCGGAGAGAGAGGTCCATCTGTATTCTAGCAGCACAGATGGTCTATGCTGATCGGATGTTTTGAGTCCCTCTGCTGGCCAGCCTGTCTGATCCTGCCTCTGCATGTGTCCCGGTACAGTTGGCACCACCAACTGTAGCCTGGCACAGCCTAACATGGAATTACAGTGTCTGAGAGCCTTGAACAATAAGCCATACTTTACACTGGCCTGTTGTCTTTCCTCCGTCAGCAAACCAATCATTAAGCTGAATGTTATGTCTTTTTCTGAATTTTTACAGAGTGCGCTCATGGCTGCTGCCATAGTGTATCCATGTTTATACCGTGTTGGTAATCATCACATGTTTAACATTTAGGTATTTATCACGTGGGTGTGAAAATGAGAGGCCTATCGTCAAGGCTACGAGGTCAATTTAACAGTCCCTTTAAAATGAATGCTGATGCTGCAACACAGACGGGATCCATGTCAACACAATGCCCCCTTATGTAACTGCGTGTTCTTCTTGGAGAATTTCATCGTTTTAATCACATTAATCAAGGCCAGTCAGAACATGTGCACATCTTTATCATTTTTGAGATCATGCTGCATGAGCTTGTTTGTCTTTCTGGTATTTAAACCACATTATTAAGGGAAGTATGGACTTGTGGGATAATGAAAGGGGTTTAATTGTAATTAGCGAGGTTTCTGTACATGTGGTAAAACAGTGGAGGAAAAAAAAAAAAGAAGCAAATTCTCATTTTACAAATTTAACATAACAACCACCATGCACTTCTGACTAATGCTTAAAGGGGGATAACATGACTGGAAGAGTGAAGATGATCCTCCACAAAAGCTCCTCATTATGTTTTTACAGTCACAAAGCTATGAGACATGCTGGAGGACTGTGAGGCATTTGTAAATCATTCGGTGCATGTTTGCAATAAGGAGACAGTTATGTGACAACAAGCTCCGCATTTTAAATCATCCGTGCTTATATTCCTTCTCATCACCAAATGCTCCAGTTCTGTCTTCGCAAGTATTCTCCACTTTTTTTTTTTTTGCATTATTTCTTATTTAGAGATGCATTTCACGGGCTGTCACTTTGAGCACTGTATTATCAATATTTGACTTATCTGACAAGCCTACTTCTTCAGTAAAGCTTGCATAACATGACTCATGTTCCGTTCCATCCAATCAGCAATCAGAGGCCCTTGCTGAGAAAACTGAAAACGCTGGTTCTCAGATGTTATACTTATGCAAACATCTAAATTACTTCCTTACCAAAATCATGTCAAACAAGATGAAGGGAAATAATCTGCTAACAAGAAAATGTGTTTCTCAGACACTTTAAATGACAAAGATTCTGCCAGAACTTGTCCGCGCTGCTTTAAATCTTGTTTGGTCAGGAGACAATTTTATGTGGGGGTTTAAAAAGGAAGGGTTGGAGGTGTAGTTGAAAAAACAATGACTGTAATGTCGTCATCCTGTTCGTGAGGGGAGTCCCTGCAATTCCCCTGCGCATTATCCCGCCAGATGCGTAGGATGCTTTAATATACATCCTGGAGGAAAAAAAAAAATTCAACTGCGCTTCCTGTCGTGGGACCCTTCACTGTAACCCAGCGTGCTTCAGCGGACAGCCTGACTCTCTGCTGAACTCTCTCATGATAGCATTTCAGGTAGAAAAAAAAAAAAAAAAAGACAGAAAAATATACTCCAAAGGCCCAGGGGTGATGCAGCAAGCCAAGAGAGGGCAGAGGAATTTTCCGACTGTTATCAAAATACACAACCGTGCCCCCCCCCTCCTCTCCTCCTCTCACTTTGGTATGTGAGCATCGTGCAGTGGGCAACTCACTAAAGAACCGAACACACACATTTCATCAGCAGGCTGCTGACAGCTTGAGAAACAACAGTGTGTCCGTGCGTGTTTATCCTGTGTGCCGTCTCCCACAGCCATCCTTTTCATCAGTTTAATGTTCACAACATTTGAAAACAAGGGACAAGCTTTGCTTTGCAACTTGTGCTCCTTTAAAAGTCAACAATTACGCTTTCACCGCCAGTTAAAGAGATGTTGTCGTTTGTGATTATTTGTTTGCATCATCTTATGTTGTGTGTTAGCACTTTACTGCGCTTAAACAGGACATAACCATTAGCATTTTATCATTTTCATATAGAAATCATGCTTTAATGCGTCTAGCTAACTTTTTAATCATTTTTTAAACTACATTGGTCTTCTGAAGTAATTAGCTAAGTGCTAAGTTAGGCTAGCTTCTTTTTTTTTTAATTGACTCTATTTTGTAGTGTTTACATTGATTTGCCAAAGCACATTAAGTTATTTCTTTGTACACAGTGCTGCACAACCAACATTAAACTTGCTTAAACTGTCATGGTCAAACATTTGGGCTAAGCTTACGTTAGCTAACATTTGAGCTAAGCTTACGTTAGCTAAAATATTAAAAGCCATACTCACCATGGAAACAGACAATATTTACAGCCTTTCTTGACTCTTACTTAAACCATATCAGTAAAATTCTTTAAATTTGGATTACCTGACCATTTTCTTTGTGCATGTGCCAGCTTTCGCTAATTCTAGTTGCAAAAAACTTGATTTAATTGCCACCTATCCCATCATGCTGTGCGCACGTTTGCTCAATTTGCACTATGAGTGGAGGTGAAGCTGTTCATCCTCCCATAATGTCAGAAGACAAACAAGCAGGAATCCAAACTTACTCTGCGCCGGCCGGATCCTCTCCACTCAACAGGTTTGTAGCCAGCTCTGAAGCTCCAAGTCTCTCAGAGGTGTTTTCGTTAGGAAGACAACGTGATGATGTGGAATTTCCTTTGATGGCAGCTGAAAACATACTGTCGTAAATTCCCCTGTTGCAGAGGGTGGGGTGGGGTGGAGGGGGGAGCCACGCACAAACACACACACACACACACACACACACACTCTTAAACTTCCTGCCAGTGCTGGAAGTCTGCAGCAACACCCAGTAAAGACTTGTAAATAGAAAGGAGGGAGGTGGTGGTGTCGGTGGAGGGAGTTCGGGAGGCAGGGTGGGGCGGGAGGATAAGGAGAGTGAGGAGAAGTTCCACATTACATCACCAGCAGCTGTTGACAGGCCTGTGTTTATTAACTAACTGCCAGGGCTGGAGGAGTCACAACACATGCCTCACGCTCTCACACACAGCTCCACAAACGCTGACAAGACAAGACAATTGCTCACTTGCCTCCGAAAATACTTGGTCGACAGACATGCAGCTATGTGCAAGTACCAACAATTTGCAGTCACATGCATGCTTTCTTTTTTTCAGGGGGGGGGGGGGGGGGGATACACAAAGAGCAAATATACAGTTGTTATTGGAATCCCTTAGATAGGAGACGGGGTTCGATTTTTGCTATTACTCCCCGTTTCTTCTGATGGTGTTACCTGTCATCTGTCTGCACTGGCTATGAGACTTGCTGACTGGACTAAAAGAGCAGTTTTCCTGACTCAGATAGCACTAACTGTAATGGTATTACTGCAAAGAGAAGGCTGCTGCTGCATTCCTCAAGTGTCTTGGCTTGGCAGGCTCCCCAGCCTCTTAGCTCAGCCTGTATTTCTCTCCCTCCTCTTCTCTGCCTCTCTCCCCTTTTCTTGCCTTCTCATTTAAATGGAGGCACATGACTCCCAGCTTTACTGCCAAGTAGACTTCTTTATGCCGGCCGGGAGCCACCAGCGGTCTGCTTTTCATCGGCCTCTCCGCAGGGTACTCCTCAGCGCGCTGCATTCCTCGCTGCCACCCATCCTTGCAGCAGCCCACAAAACGCAAGGATGTGAAATCAACCTCATCCCCGATGTCATATGTAGTTTATCTTTCTTTTCTTTTTCTTTTTTTTGCATTTTATTTTTGCAGAATACATTGAAATCAAAAGCACGTAACGTAAACTTTTATGTTTCTTAGCCTGCTGCCTGGATGACACAGCCCTTCAGCTATAGGCTAAACCGCCCACTGCAGGTCATCCATAACCACTGTGAACAAATCCTCCGCTTCAGCCCGTCTCTGCCACATTCCTTGCGGTCTCAAATGCAATAATTTCTCCAGTAATTCCATTCTGTTGTCGCATTCTTCCCCTCTAAGCTCACTGCATTGCAACATTGTTCACTCAGAGAGAGAGACAAGAGCGAGATTGAGGAGGCTGACGACACTGCAAGACTTTGGGGCTGGGGAGAGCTGAGAGATGGATGATTTCATAAATCACACAAAGAATCATTTGAAAATAATCTCCAAACTGTTTTGAAGCAAGACAAACGGATCCCATGGTTGTCCTTTTTGGCAAGGGCATTCAATTATACCTAAATGTCAGCGGCTAATCGGATAAAAGGCAGCATTGTATTATGCTGATTGGCATCGAATGTTATGAGGGAGAAGGGTAATAATATGTGGAGATTGACCATGTCATTTTCAGTTAGCATTTGATATTGGAAATCTTTGAATTCTTAATTGGAAGCTTGTGATGTATTATTTTAATCTAATAGAAAACAGGGAATGTCCTGAATTAAAGGATTCCTTTTGCCAGATAAAAATTTTTAATAATGACACAATTTATCACGCAGACACTTTCAGCTTTCACACTAAATAATGTCGATGTTAAACAGTTATAAAAGTTAGTGCTTTTTATTTTTGGAGACACTTTAAATGTCTTCACTGCCAGCGCTCTTAGTTTGAAGTTTTTTGCAGATCAGTCATAAATCTGAATGCCTGTCAGGTGAACTTTGCTACTTGCAACATCACGAGAACCATTGCGTGTGTGCACCTAATGAGCGTGCGTTGAATGAGCACGTGTGAACGCTTGCGTGTGTTCGCCTTATCAAAAAACAAACAAAAAAACTAAAAGTTTAAATCCCATCTCCTTCCTAAATCACATCCTGTCCTCCATACCCCCCCACCAACACCACCACCACCACTCGGTCTGAAATGTTCATATCTTGAAGTAAGGAAAGAAAAACTCTTCTACTCACCTCAGCTCTCATTTTTTATCTTTATTGTCAAGTACCACAACTCATCATTTTGGCATCAAGGGACACCTGTCAGGGCAAGTTCTGGGGCATAAATCTGGTCAGTTTAATGGTATACCCGCACAAACTGGGATCTACAGCACGGCTCGAGAATCCCATCTTAGTCCTAAACCTTGCTCATACACTGATGTGCACGGGCATGTGTGTTTGTGCCCTGAGAGTGCAGCGGGGAGGTAATGGCTAATGATCCTTGAACATCAGTCTTGACCTACAGCACATCCGGATCTATTCCAGGCAAGAGGTTTTTTAACTCTTTCATGTCACAGATCAGAGCCCTGCAGGAGCGCTGGGGGAAAACGATTGGCGTGGAGCACCGGAGAGAGAGGAAAGCCATATATATATTCCGCAGCAGGTCAGAGCGGATGCAAGCGCACGGGTCAATTAAAGCGTTTAGTACGGATGCAATGACAGCCGTGGCTACGCTTAGTGAAAGACACTGTCACTTCTTTTATTTCCATACTGCTGTATTCCATATTCTACCTTCACAACCTCTGCACGCTCAAAGATTGACAGATTATTAAAACACTCCAGCTGTGACAACCCAACAAGCATGTCCATCGGTCGTGTGTGCGGAGGAGAGACAGTAAACCGACCTGACCTTCAGTCTCAAGTTCATGGCCTTTTGAACCGCCCCCTTAAAAACCATGTGTTTTGACGAAGCTCCAACATGCTACAGCTACGGAACTGACAGTAAATGAGGCATCAACATCTCGCTAACATGGACTCGAAACCTCAAAGGTGCACAACACAAATATGGCAAGACTCGTGAAAACACACTGGGAAAATGCATAAACACTGTTGACAGTGTCACCCCATCTTCTTCAAGATGTGTTAGACTGCTTTATCATTCAACCATAATGCCTCCCTTTGGATTGCATGCTGCAGTTGTAGTTAAGACCGGAGCAGCAATAAATTAGACGACTCTGCTGCTTTGCTGCAATACCCATGGCTCTTACAGTGAACCTGATGTGGCTTGAGCTTATGATAATGTGGCCCTGGGCTAATTTACATGCACGATTGCTGGAAAACGCATCGAATCTGATCAGACTTGTGAAAGGATCACCGCGTAGAGGAGGGTGATTGGAGTCTCCCTCGTGAACATTCGCTCGGAGGGAACAGGAAGTGGCTTTGTGCATGGCCCACGCTACGCTGACATGTTGGAATGCCACATCAATGTTATTTGCAGCTGCACTGGGAACCCGGCGATGTCCCCTTTCACATCAGCAGCCCGAGAAAGCATCTTTATGTGCATGTAAGCGTGGACTCGAGAGAGAGACCAGTACAGTACATACGGTAAAGATTTCATCTTCCACAAATCAGGGAGAACTGTGGAGTTTGCGCTGATGTCAGCTACTTTGAGTCCACAGGAGATCAAGCGAAGGAGATTTAGATGAACCCGGAATAGAAAAAAGAGAGGAGACATTATCCAGCTTTGACTTTGTCAGCCCTTTGTCTAGTCAAACATATATTGTAGTAATAAATTGCGGTTACTCTCCTGATGCTGTTTTGTAGATTCACATTAGGGCTGATAGTATTTTATAACCAATCAAAGAGCTTTTTCACTATTTTCTTTAAGCAGCAAAGCAGACTGGGCGTCCCGCCAAGTTTTTACTGTACAAACTGATTTCATTTCATTGAATTATGGCCAGCGATTTCCTGACGTGGACTGCTTTCCATTTGTCTCGTCTCCGTCCATCCCCTGGCTGCTCCACAGAATCGATGGCTGTCCGGAGGGAGTGAGGGACGTGACGTACCGTATCTTATGGCTGTCTCATGCAATTTTTTTCCACTCTCCCTGAGGTAAGAGGATGGGAGAGTCAAACAAATAGTGCCTTGTGTTTTCACCCCCATGTTTGTATGCAGTGCCACAACCAGGCTCCCTGCCAAGTTCTCCCCCCCCCCCCCTTGCCAGACTGCAAAAGCAAAATACAAACCAGGGCAACCACCACCACCGCTGCCTTCACCTCCAACCCTGCTCCCCTTGCACCCCCCCCCCTCATCAGAGCACTGGCGAACAACAAAAGGAAGCGAAGCAAAGAGGCAGAGTCCACGCGAAACGTGCCCAGATTAGGCCGAGGTGATGATGAAGATGATCGGGCGGAGGTGAAGGCTGAGGGGGAGGATTAGAGAGGAGTAGGAGTGGTTGTTATTTCACGGACAAGACTCCGTGCCCTCTGCCATTGAGCCGACGCCAGCTGGGACGAGGAGTGGCATCCTTTTGCTTTATCGCTTCTTGGTTTGCTTATGTTTTCAATGAGACCATTGTATGAGCTGGAGGAAGGATATGAGGTCCCATTTGGCTATCATTGACATGTAAAAAGAGTGTGGCGGTGACAGCTGACGAGATCAGTGGCCTGTAATTAGCTGAGAATGTAGGATGGACTCTCACCCTTCTGTGCCAAACACAAACACACACACACACACACACACATCCAAAAGTGTAGGGGTTTCCACATATAAAGATATAAAAGACACCAAACTGCCTGGAGGTAAAATTATGAGTTATCTATTAGGCTATGTGTGAGGTTTCACACTGATGCAAAGCTTCTCTGGGTGCTGTAAATCTAAAGGCGTGAAACATGTGGTCCGGGCCTTAAAAAAAAAAAAAATGAAAACAATTTAAAGCCTTGCAGTGCTCAGGGGAGAAACAACTCAGACATTGATCCATGGGATACACAGGTGCGATAAGCCGACTGCGGACAGCCCAGTCTGAACACACCTCATAAATCACAACACTACTGAATGTGAAATATACTGAAAAGTGGCTTAATATGTTTGTGGGGGGGGGGGATATCACTTGTCTTGCAAACAGTTGCCTAGTTACACATCCAGCAAATACAGAGCAGTATTCATCTAGAGTTGTGTTTCTGTCTATTAGGTGAATGGAAGTCCAACATTAAAACTCTTTCAGCTCCATGTTGGTCTCCACCAACTCCTGAGTGAAATATCTGTCTCTTTAGTTACTAAATGCTCCACTGTGTTTCACTAATTTTGATATTTTGGTTGAGGTGCAGTTGGTTTATCTCACAGCACTAAAGATGCACACAATGAGCTGAAAGACGCTAAAAAAAAAAAACTCTTCATAGAGCTGAGTGTAACTGCAGGGACAAGTGACCCTTTCATGAACACTTGAGGTTTAAGATACCTGCCTCCACCTCATTACAGTGGACGTGAATGGGATTTTCACACACAGCATTCTTCTTACGCTGGAATATTTTACTGTCGACAGCTTTTATAAAGACTTTTTCTTCTGTAGAAAGTAGTCCCTTTGTAATTGAACTCCAACTCCAACACATAACCCCGCCCCCCTCCACCAAAAACCACAAATTGTTGTTTTTACATTTCTCTTTCCTCACGAGTTAAACAAAAGAGATACAACATGTTAAACAGTCATCCGTAGAAGTGCTGAAAGGCGTATTTTTTTTCGCTTTGGACAGAGCCGGGAGAGCTTCCAGTCTTTATGCTCAGAGAAAAATTGACATCGATCTTCTCATCTCTCTCTTAGCAAGGGAAAGCTAAGTAAAGAGAAAGAAAGGAATCTCCTCCAGTGCTGCTTTAAAGATAAAGATAAATTTTGGTGAGCTGAGAGCTACATGTAAATCAAAAACAACACAGACCTCAATCCATGCTGTTATGCTATTATTCTCGGCTGTCCAAAGGGCCTCTTACTGGAGGACAGTGTATCTGTGTGTGTGTGCGTGGGGTCGAGGGGTACCAACAGACAAGTTACCGTGGTGATTAAGCTCCTCTTTCAAGCTGAAGGTGGGCCTTCTCTTTGAAACGGAGGATCTGGGCTTGTGTCAAACCACCACAAGGGTTCGCTCAAAAATCCCACCGATGACAGTTGTAGTTACGAGATGAGGAGAGCCATCCCACTGCAGAGGACATCGACCTGCAGGACCCAGCGCTCCCATGGGAACCTGAGGAAGCTCCTAGTCGCCCTTTTGTGCCCCCCCCCCCCTCCCCCTCCCCTCTTAAAACCGGTGCCTCTTCCATCACCCTTCCTGAGCTTTCCAATGAACCCTTTGATGTCCTGGGATCTGGGCAGCGGACTGTTAGCCTGAAGGGGGAGATAGCTTGGAAAGACACCCACCAATGAAGAGATGGAGAAAGATGGATTCAAAGAAACGGGGAAAGGTACTTCGTCGTAGATTTAACTTGTAAAGGTTCGCACCAACCCAAAAAGAAAGGAGTCTTACAAATGCCTCGTTCACGTCATACGGGGTGGATGGATGAGATGGAGGGACAAGGACGCCGTTTGTTCATTAATCCTCTTTTTCATACTGAGTTACTACGGCCCTCGTGGGAATCAGTTTCAGCCCTGTGATCAAACAAACGAACTCCGATCGCAGGTGTGAACATCAGCCTCTAGGAATAAGTTCCCATATCAGAGAACTGATCGAGACTGGCGTGCAGCGTTTTGCATGTGAATGAATAAAGGGGGAGAGCGGCTTTCATTTGTGATCAAACGTAAAGTCCTGTGTTTGCTGCCGCTTATGGAGATGAACCATCTTCATCTTCTTCCATCACTAACAGAACGCTGATGTGAATGGTGCACCCCCTTGTGACAAGATTGTGGAATTGATATATACAGAAGAGACTTGCCTTCCTGGGCTCATTTGGATGATTCTGGAGTAAAATACGGTTTAAAATTCATATGAATTGATTTAATTGAGAAAACAACTCCACATACAGATTAAAAAAAATAATAATTTTGAGATTGTAAACACACTTGCATGTAGTGAAATCAAGACGGACATTGTTGCATTTATGTGACACAATACAAAATTACTTTTTACAGCTCTTACAGTAAGAATACAAGTGGAGTGGTCTGCCTTAGAGAGAGTTTTATACCAACCACAGTTAAAAAATACAGCTTTGTATCATTTAATTGATATTTTTACTTCACTGAACAAAAGCCCAAAAAATATTAAAGAACCTTTCGCAAAATAAGAGCAAAGTCAATTAAATAAATTGCTTTCGAAGCTAAGAACAAATATAGTTTGTTTGTTTTTTTTAATGAAATGTCACCGATAAAAAATGATCTTAAGTGAAAAGTGGTTGAGTTTGCTTTGTTGTATTGTGCGTCTCTGCCTTATGAACCTCTTTCACCCTCTAGTGATGGTAAATTGTTACTGAAGGAGCAGCAGCGGACCTGCCTGCAGACTGGTCACATTACATGTGTTCTGGATGGTTCTGCAGACAGGTGATGAACTCTTTCACCTCTTTCCCCTCAAAGCAGATCTGGTAGACGGCTGCAAACAAGGGAAACCTACAGGAGAGAAACAGCTATTCAGACTTCATCCACATAAAACGCTCAAATATTGGTAGAATAATAGGACTCTACTGTACACCCACACAGGTGTTCTCACTTGTGGCTAATTAGACCTCAGCTCAGACTGAATGCAGGCTGGTAATCACATAATGCAACAAAACTAACAAAATGGGGAGGATGTCAGTCAAGCATAGACCATCCTCATCCAGTCTTCAGAAGAGGTCTAATCAGGCAGCCTAAGTGGAAACACCTGAGAGGAGCGTGGGCTGTGCACACTCTAACTGTTTGATTGCAGAAATGTCAGAAATGCAGATGAATTCATTCTGGTTACTTACTTTCATATGAATGTATGTGTGTACAGTATGTATTTAATGTTCAGAGCCAATTTATTATAGGTAATAACAGTTCACCATGTTTAGGGACGTAATCAACATTACTGTTTATGCTTATTAATGCAGAACTACACTCTGTATCCACGTTATTACACCCGTACAATCCACTGACACCCATTAAAACTGTTATGCCATAAAGTCTAGTTAGTCTAGAATTTATCGCTGGTGTGTTGCGTTGAATTGCAACAAAATGCAGAGTAAATGCATCTAAGATTTTGACGCGGTTGAAAACTAATTGTGAAGAGCAGGTTTTATTTTGTTTTTTTTTTGAAGTGCACTCACTGGTTGACTATGTCGTTCTTTTGCAGGATCTTGTAGACCTCAGCTGAAGTCTGGGGACCCTGAAGCTTCTGGCCGTTGAGCATTTCTGCCTCCAGTTCAGCGATTGACTGACGAACCAAACATAAAAATAATATTAATAATTAGAAATAATAATCAAAATAAATAAAATAAAAAATAGCGATCTCCTCTTCCTGATTCACCTTGGCTGTTTTGACGAAGGCCTCGGCAACTTTACGGTTCCGTCCCCCGTAGCAGGTGGTGATGAGGTCGGCCACGCCGCAGCTTTCCAGGAAGGTGGAGGAGCTCACTTGGCTTTTGCAGAACAGTTTGGAGAAGGCGACCATTTCCATCAGACCCAGCCTGATCACCGCCGCTTTGGTGTTGTCGCCGAAACCAAGGCCGTCGCAGAATCCAGCACCTACCGCCACAATATTCTGGAGGGGGAATAAATTAAAGGATACAGCCATACATCTTTTTTTTTTCCTGATTTAATGCATAAAAACTACTAAATATTCACAATATGTGGCTGCCTTTACCTTTAAGGCTCCGCACAGCTCCACTGTGTCACTCTCATGTACGACGTTGATGCGAAAGTTGGAAGTCTGAAGCAGCTCTTTGAAGATTTGGCCGTTTCCCTCATTTTTGGCCCCTACGTTTGAACACAGTTTGTTAAAAAGAAAAAGGACACAAGCATAACATCAGTCAGGGCAACAGGGCAGTAACACTGCAGCCTCTGCAACGTCAGTTAAAGATTATGCAGCTGAATGCTAAATTAACAGCGTCTAACCAATGGTGGTTTCACAGAACTTCTCATCTGCCACCTCGCTGGCGATGTTGGCCCCCATCAGGACGCTGACCTCAATCTCCAGTTTTTCTCGGATGATGTCTGAGATGAGCTTCAATCCATCTGGTCCCTCATCTATACCCTGGAGGACAATAATAAGAGAGAGAGAGAGAGTTTCTGAGTCTCTGTACAATACTTAGTGGCCTGGACAGGGTGTTGGCCTTGATGATAGATGCGTGTCAGAGTGAAGATTTATTTCTGTGTTGCTCAACTGTAACATCCCGTGATGCCGTGGCCACAGAAAAACATGAAGTCAGGTGATGGTTTCCTCTTTTTGCTGACAGGAAACGTGACTTGAAGAACAATGCCGGGCTCTTACTTTGATGAGCGATATCCCGATGGTTCCCTCTGTGATGTGAGGTTTCATCTGATCACAGAGCTTGCCGATGAACTGGTGCGGGATCACAAACACGAGGATCTTTGCTCCTTTGACGGCTTCTGTGATGTCTGGGACAGCGATCTAGTGAGGCGTCAAAGCAGGACATGTCGACAAAGAGAGCTGACTCCAAACAAAATGCTGTGTGAACGTGAATCTCTGCAGCTTCTACCACTGACTTCCCTCTGTATGAAATTGTTTTCACATTTATTATGTATCAAGACAAACTTTTTGAGACGTACCATCTTGTTTTAAGGAAACTTTTTGTCTTTTCATTGCTATTATTATTAATATTTTAGAGAAGATGCAGAGATAAAGGTAATAAACGTCAAAAATAACAACAAAAAACAATACACAAAAAGGTCCTATTGACATAAAATAAAAAGAAGAGAAGAAGAAGATTTTCTAATAATGTTTGACATCACTGAGTAAAATTCTTCTATATAAGTCAGTTGTAGCTTAAGCAATTTGTCTATTACACTACTCTGTAGTTTGGAAAAGAGCATACGTGAATTTCCCCTAGGGGATAAAAAAAAGTATCTATCTATCTATCTATCTATCTATCTATCTATCTATCTATCTATCTATTCAGTCTTCACAGACACCAGGAAACCTTTACAGTGCAACCAATTACATGGCAAAGGCAAATACAGTAGATGACACACAAGACACATGGGTCAAAGTGAAGTTCTCTTATCAGTGTATGTTTCCAGATTGCAATGAATTGCATAACCTGTGCTGTCAACACACGGGATGGGCTGTGTGATTAAAAGATAATGCTCCTTATCAAAACTCCCCCGTGCACTACAGCACTTACCACATTCCTGGGCAGCTTGTGACCTGGTAGATATTTGACATTTTCATGATCCGTATTGATGATCTCCGTGAGCTTCCTCCCATCGATCATTTCTTCATACACCCACATGTTGACCATTGGGTCGAAGCGGTTGGACGCTTTGACATTGCGCCCGATGATTTTGGCGATGGAGGAGCCCCTGGAGAGAGTAAAGGACATTGTCAGATAATCAGTGTTGAATTTAAATCCACCAGAAATTATGAAAGTCTCACAGAATGCAAACGCTGCCCAAAACACTGCAGGTCCAGAAACATGGGAAACTTAAACTCATGCATTGGTTTGAATGTTATTTTATAGTCGGTCTTTTGTTCAACAAAACTGAAAAAATGTTATTTTGCAGAACAATGGGGAACAAATAATGTACAGTAATCAGTGATTGGTCTACAACCTCCCTATTGAGACAATCTGTAAATAACAATGTAATGACCAAACATTGGTGCATGGTGAAGCAAAACTTTCCATTAAGGATTGAAAGGTCGTTATGACTCAGGCATCAAAGTAAACAGGCCTCCTTATAAAAGGCTTTTCATGTTGCAGCTTGCAGGTTGTTATAATGTATGCTGCTGTCCAAAGGAATTAAGGCTGGCTTTCACAACAAAGCAAAATTATTCTGGTGAATACTTGGGCCACATATTTGTGTTTCTTCTGGCTCGGTATATACATATATATATGTATATACGCGCCCAGTTCCTCGGCCCAACCAGCACTGGAGGATAACAGCTGGAAACAGCCCAGATGTGGACGTATATATATACCGGACTCTGCTCAAGGAGGCAGGGCTTTCACCAGAACAAGTTTTGCTATATGCGCAACAGTTGGACGTTTTAGTTTCCCATTTTTGATGTGATGAGAAATTACCTGAGGATATTGCAAGAATAGCATGTTGCTGGTTTGAGTCTAAATCTTAAGAAACAGTTTTCACGTTGAGTTAAGCGCTGATTGCATACTTCCAAATACATAGACTAAAAACGCGATCTTGTTTCTAAAAGTTGCATCTAAGACACACATGAAAAGTTACCAGTTTCCAGATCCAACGATGCAGACTTTCTTTCCGGGCATTTTGAAAGTGGTTAGTCCTATGGCTCGGTTACAATGAAGGTCCTCTTCTGTTTTTACCCCGTCTTTAGTAACTTCCTCATACGCCCTATAAATTTCTCCTTGATTCACTCCTCCCCTCGAGCACATAGGATACACCTCTTACAGTGAGAAGAGTGGAAATCACATAAAAAAAAACGTCTTGACACATTTGTAACACTTCTTTTTCCATTTCCACGTGCGTTTTGAGGTTTACAATTCAATACTGGGCTTAATTTTTAAAGCTGGATGGATGCTGGGAGTGCACGTAGAAGAAAGGAAAACCTAATGTATAATGCATTCATGTTTAAGCAATCATTTATTATTAATTATTGACTGGAAATATGGGAACCTGCTGGCCCCAGTATTTTATCTTAACCAACCGGCATCAAGGCGGAAATGGGTACTTAATGACACTTCCGGTCAAGAGGTTTTTCAACACAATACTAGTGAAACAATCACAATATCTGCTCCAACACATAAACAATAACAAGAAAATACATAAACACCTCAATAAATATTTGCAGTCAATATGTTGAAAAATATCTGGAAAAGTAAGCAAAGTTTTTTTTCTTTCTTTTCTTTTTTCTTATAATGGTGCAATCACGGTGATATATTTGCTCCCATTTACCACATACAGTATTGATAGGTTAACTAAGATATTGCCTGTGGCCTATAAGATATAATAAAATTGATTTTTTATTTAATCATTCCCATTCACCACATATGAATAGATAAAAAATATATATAATAATAAATTATTATGATATTACTATTCTCAAAATATGTAAAAGTAAAAAACAAAAATATATCTTTTAGATATTAATCTGTTTATTTATTTACTTATTTGTTTATTAACTAAAATACTACCAGTAGCATACAGGAAAACGAATTAAATCAAAAAAATATCTCAACTTCGTCACGAATGTAATGCTTTCTCTGTGTACGTTTTTTTCTTTTCTTTCTTTTCTTCTTTTTTTATTTTTTATTTTTTTCTTTGAAAGTGATGGAAGCAGGTTTTGGTAGATTTTTGTGGCTATTTTTCTATTTTAATTTTTATTCTAATCGAACACGGAAGCCTGCTCTTGTGAGCGAGTCACATGACTGTTTTCCTGCCAGAGCAGTAAATATCAGGCGAGCTAGCAGGAGCAGGCTAACGAGCTACTCCCTGTATCAGCAGTGTAGACCATGTTTTATCAATCTTTATTAACATAGCCAGGTTAACCGTCCAGCGTCTGAAGGGTGTGTGGTGCGTTTCGATAAGCGATGAACCGACACTTTCACTCTGTAATATAAAGGAGGCTCGTGACACTTGAATCAAATCTGTGGTGACTTAGCTTAGCTAGCTTCACTGGTTAGCCTAACGCTACCAAGCCTGAGTTAGCGTCTAAAGCGGGTTGCGTTGCTAGTGACTATGCAAGCGGAAACCACGGCTTTAAGAATCACGGAAAGCGAAGGCAAGCTGGATGTATTTCCCCAGAACAGGACCCCAAGCTCGGGGAGAGCAAGTGCCAAAAGCTGGCAGTATAGGTGGGTGGCTGTTTATTCTGCTAACGCTCAAGCATTAAGCTAGTCTTCACATCTAAGGCGTATTTTGGTTTGTCCACAGTAAGTCACAAGCAGCATAAATGTGATTTATACATATTGTTGTGTTTTTATAAATGGTGAATCATCATGTGTTTGGACTCTCCAATGACTGACTAATTTTGCTCATAAGTTTATGATTAAATTAGCTTTCTTATCAGAAAGATAACAGTTGCATTATGTTGCCATTTGAGCAAAACTGTCACTAGGCAAAACTCTGTGATTGATTTGTGTATTTACCTTTGTTTGTATATGGGTGTGTACTCAGTCCAGGTATTTTAACAAGTATTCTTTGTCTCCTTATGTCTCATGGCAGTGATCACATGGAGAATATTGATGGCTATTTAATGAAATACACCAATCTGGTGACAGGGTGGCAATACAGGTGAGATTTTAGACCTTTGTTTGCTATAATGTTAATCTAAAAGGTATATAAGGTTAAGACAAGGGAACTGTCTTATAAGATTTCACCATCAACTTTCAGCCAAGTTCATTATTGTAATCCAGACTAATCCACTTCAAGTAATGCCATGGTGGTTTATACAGTGGACAGACATTGTTGTGGTGGTTGTTATTTTCAGGTTCTTTGTCTTAAACAATGAGGCGGGTTTGCTGGAGTACTTTGTCAATGAGCAGTCTCGGCCCCAGAAGCCCAGGGGCATGCTCCCCCTGGCAGGGGCCGTCATCTCCCCCAGTGACGAGGACTCGCATACCTTCACAGTCAACGCTATCAGCGGGGAGCAGTACAAGCTCAGGGGTGGGTACCTGTCTTAAATACACACACTGCCTTCTTGACATTTATGTCTTAGCATATTTCTCTTACAGACCAGAGTGTATCATGTAAGCTTGCTCCTCTTTGAGCTTTCATTCTCACCTTATTGTTGCTTGTCAGCTCTATTTGTACGTCCAGGCATACTCTCATCACCATCCATCAAGTCCATACAGTATTGATCTGAATGTTTTCCATTATCTGCTGCCGGCGAGGCAGAAGCACACAGGAATTGATGCTGAGTAAGATCATCCTAGAGTAACTGTAACATGGTTTTGCTTTCTTGTTTTTCTTTTATATGCGTCTTTCAGCCACCGATGCCAAAGAGAGGCAGCACTGGGTGAGCAGACTGCAGATCTGCACACAACACCACACAGAGGCCATGGGGAAGGTAAGACAGTTAATATGTTTGGCGTGCACATGAACACATATTGACAGAGCTACATGTTGATGTTTGTAAGGATCACTATATATACAGTATATATACACACCGAAGGCCTGCTCTGCGTTAGTACTGTTACACTGTATTATATAAATAATGTGTGATGATCCAAATAAAACATGTGACTTTCTCACAGAGCGGATGTGAGCTGGACAGTTTTCAGTTTCCTTCTTTCCTTCCTCATATGCCAAAGAAGCAATCGAACAAAGCAAGTTGCAGGGCAAAAATCTGCACAGCTGTGGAATATTCATGTTGATGTAAAAATGTATCAGGTTTTACCCTGTGTGTAAGCACAGTAATCACTAGTATTGATCTGGATATTGATCTACACTCTAGTACACTGCCCACAACCTCTTTTAATGGGGTTGAGATACATGAGAACTTCCCAAGGTGCTCTTTTTGGCTGTGGCTTGGAATAGTCAACAAATGACAAGATGGTTTTTACAGCAGGTGTATGCACTGTTACTGTAACTGTAATATGCTTGACTGTAATTTACACCTTTTGAAAATTACATTTCAGATCTTTATTGCTTGTTGTGCCTCATTTCTTAGTTGTGCATTGGTCTTCCACATCTGAGACTGAGCTAAACCATAAACATAGCCTAACAACATATAACCTTTTTTGAAATGTTTTTTCCCCATTGTTCAGAGTAATCCCCCACCCAAGTCCCGGAGCTACTCTATGGCATCTCAAGGCAGCGGCAGCTCACCGATGTCCCTGCGCCGGCCCAGCCAAAACCCTGCCTCCTTATTCGGCTGGTCGCAGGTCCACAAGGGCTCGTCGCTTTACTCCAGCAAGAGGTCCCTGCTGCCAGACCACCTCATGGACGCCAGAGAGGTACTGCAAGCCACAGACACATTTGCGAGCATGCTTGGCTGACACAAATGTGTTGATGTTGTTTTTCTCAGAATCTTGTGTTTTTGCAGTTACATCGGTTAACGTATCATTCAGGACATCGTGTTTATTTGTGTTGTGTGGGTGATTAAAGATCCATTCAGAAAAGTCTTAGTTTGAAGTTTTTAGATTACGTCATTACACTCCCTGTGACCCACCATGCTCATTACAGTGTACATGTAGCAGGGTACAGGATGTACATAGGCAAAATTAAATTATGGACATTAAGGACAAGTTTTTAATCTGCTATTTGGCAGAAATCTAGATTACAAGTTAAACCAAGAAAAAATGAAGCTGATCCAATCGAAATGCAGTTAGATTTTGATGAGATTCTGTCTCTGGGAGGTTTGATGTATCTGTTATGCAACCAAAGCTGTAGCCAACAGCATCTTCAAAACCTCTGCCATGTCCTGTTCCTGTTGCCATATGAATTTCACAAATGTTGCGCCATGAATATTATGGTGAGTCTGATTCATAATGTGTGGAGATGAATTAGATGAGCAGGAAATAATGATGCTGGCTCTCTACTTGCTACACAATGTTTCATTAATGTTTAAACTTTTGTGCAATGCGACGTTGCCTAAATGAAATTTTGATCTCTTAAAGGGCTTCTTAGAAGTACAAGCAAACAGTATGTTCCTACAAGACATGCAGTTGTAAAGGTAAAATATTTAGGACTTGGTTCGCAGCCGTGAATTCTCCTCTTCACTTTGACCCATTTGGATGACGCAGATTCTCCACCAGAGAGTGCTGTTGTCTTTGTCTCAACCTCAGTAGACCACAGCAGCACAGTCGGGATCAGTCATGCTTCTTGTTCTCTATGGATTTTCTTCTTCTCGGGACCCTTAATCATAACATGGAAGTTAGTTAAAGGGATTTAATTTTCAGCTTTTAAGCAGAGATACAAATAAAGACCCAACATAAACGTGTAGATCTAAAAATGAATGTAAAGTTAACTAAAGTAGAAGGCTAATTTTTAATGGTAATGTTTTTGCTATTATTAATCTTGACACATCATTTTTTTCCCCACTATCTACTTCCAGATGATGAGCCAGGCCCAGGGCCAGCACCGAGACCTGATCCAGAGTATCGAGGGCTTGCCCGCAGCCCCCGGCCTCTCCCCTCTAGACCAGGATCTGCTGATGCTCAAGGCCACTTCCATGGCGACCATGAACTGCCTCAACGAGTGCCTGCACATCCTTCACCTACAGCAGGTGGCCAGGCAGAGAGGCTCCCTGGGAGGTCAGTGGAGGGCTGTTTCTGTATAAATTGTTTGTCAGGATATGGAGGTTGTTGCCTCATCTTAATTCGTTTATGCATTTGCTGGTTATTCTAACAACAACGTACATGTATGCCAACCACTTTTTTTTTTCAGGAAGTGAGTATTTCTGCTATTAGACTCTGCGGATTAAGTGTCTTTGTCCTCTAAATAAGCTGCTCCACATGCAAGACGTACGACAAATGCAACCAATTGAGATGCAACAGTTTGCGTTTGGCTGGACAGTGGAATTATTTTGCATTATTGATGAGGAACTGTACCTATTCTTACCACCTGTCTCGAAGGTAATTAGATCTCAGATGGTTAAAATATCCATCAGTAACACTTTGAGGACAGTTTCATAGAGCTTCACGTTGACGAACTCTTAACACGTAACACAGTAGCATGTTGGAGAGCCTAAAATGAAGTGTCTGACTTGCTGGTATCTCGCCCCTCTCTATTTAGGTTGATTTGAAATGTCCAGGTAATGTCCCACTTTTTCACAGCAGATCCCATTACTCTATGTATATTTCATTAGGCCAGACTCATCGCAGCAGCCAATCAGATTAAGTTGTCCAACGACGCACAAGGTGAATTTGAATGAGATCTGCCCACTTCTGCACATACATAAAAAAAATGCCCAGGCCATACTGAGAGGCTTTAGCCAATCAGAGGATGAGGATGTTTCCTGTCGGCGGGGCCAAAGTATCCTGATACTCGGCTTGTTGGATGGGTTGGGTTACAGTCTTTTGGTCTTGGGCAGCTGTCTGAGAAATAGCCATCTGTCCAGTCAGCAGTCGGGCAGTAGTTGGGTGTTGCGTGGCAAATGGTAGGCCGAGTGTAGAACTACGAGTGTGTGTGTGTGTGTGTGTGTAGGTGTGTGTGCAGCTGTGAGTGTCGGAGGGCTTTGGGAGGGAGGGGGGGGGGTAGTACCATGAGTAGCTCTGAACCTGCCACTGTGCACTCCCCGTCCACCGTAGGACCCACCATCGAGTGGCTGGAGCCCAAGCTGCCTGACATCCTGAAGAACGGCAGCAGCTCCCTGGGCAGCTTCACGACAGGGGAGGGCCCGCTGGAGGGGAGCCGACTGGAGCTCAGCAGCCCCGAGTCCTGCAGCTTCTCTGGGGTAAGACCAAGGAAATGACACCCTTTCTCCCCCAGTAAGCAGCTAAAATCTACACCAGAAAAAGCTTTAGTTATTAGGATGTTGATATGATATTTATTTCTCTTGATGCAACAGGAAACTGTTCAATTTCCATTTGCAACTTTTTTACAGCAGTTATTCAGTCTCCCACAACATAAAAAATCACTTACTTCCAACCCCTGTGGAGTCATTCAAGCAGGTTGTTGAATAAATCCCAATCCCCCTCCCTTCCCTCTCTCAGGAACAGGAAGACATAGATGCAGAGGATGAGGCAGAGGACTCCTTCACAGACAAGGAGGAGGACCTGGGTGCTGTGGAGGAGGAGCGCAGCGTTATCCTACACTTGCTGTCCCAGCTGAAGCTGGGCATGGACCTCACGCGGGTAGGTCAAGTTCCATGTACTGTCAAGCAGCAAAACAAGCCAAACAGTTTGTCTAGATTAGTGTTTGAGGGAATTAGGTTGGTGATTTTGGATCAGTAATCCCACAGTGAGAGGTGTAAGAAGTTTATGCTGTAATATGCATCACTGAAGTATGAAATTGAAGTCACCCACATTATCCTTCAGTTTATACTTTGCCAAAAATGATAGGGGTGACTAGAATTGTTTATTCTCCCAGCACTTCTTTCCATGTAATTACTCGTCCTGGACACACACTTAACACCAAGAATTGAGTCCTAGATAGACACTCTATCTTCTAGTGTCAGTTTGTTCTAGTATTTGGATATCCTCCTCTTGGGTTTCTGATTTATCGCATTTATCTGGCTTACCTGAGATCTAGGAGATCTAGGAGACAATGTGACCCCAAGGTCATGTCAGGTGCTCATTACATCGTCAGTTGTTCGATTTACTGATGGTAGATAATGTGGTAATGGACAAAATGGTTATGATCTTGCAATTGGTGCATCCTGGGTCATTCTAACTAAAAGAAATAATAAACACAGGGATCATATTTATTTTGAACTTCCTCCCAGGTGGTCCTCCCCACCTTCATCCTAGAGAAGCGCTCTCTGCTGGAGATGTACGCCGACTTCATGTCACACCCGGAACTCTTTGTGGCCATCACCGACGGCAGCAGCCCGGAGGACCGCATGGTCCGGTTTGTGGAGTACTACCTCACCTCCTTCCACGAAGGCCGCAAGGGCGCCATCGCCAAGAAGCCCTACAACCCCATCATCGGCGAGACCTTCCACTGCTCCTGGAAGGTACCCAAGACACCAGAGGCCTCCAAGGAGCCCTCGCAGGGAAGCGCCGAACCGGCCGCTTCCCAGGACCCCTACCAAGTGCGCTTTGTGGCAGAGCAGGTGTCACATCACCCCCCTGTGTCTGGGTTCTACGCTGAATGCCAGGAGAGGCGGATGTGTGTGAACACGCATGTGTGGACCAAGAGCAAGTTCATGGGGATGTCCATTGGCGTATCCATGATAGGTGAAGGTGAGCCAATATAGTTTTTGTATCAGCACACAAGAAGAGTAGTAAGGCCATCAGAAACATTTTTAACTGACACATAGTTAGAATGGGGGTTTGGGGAAAAAGCAAGGGGCCTTCCTGCCTCGTTCTTCAGGCAAATGGCTCAGTGTAATCAAAATAAGAGACCTCCTTTTGGCTAGTTCTGTGCTTCTTAATTAGGGCAGAAATCACACCTGGTAAATCTGTTGGCATCGTTTTGCAATTTGCACCTGATGTTTCTGTCTTCATTATTCCTCCAGGTTGCCTGTATTTGCTGGAGCATGATGAAGAGTACACCTTCACGCTGCCGTGCGCGTACGCGCGCTCCATCCTCACTGTTCCCTGGGTGGAACTGGGCGGCAAAGTCAACATCAGCTGCGCCAAGTCAGGCTACTCAGCGATCATCACTTTCCAGACTAAACCCTTTTATGGCGGCAAACTGCACAAGTAAGTCCCTCTGTTGTTCTAATCCTGTACTGCTGCTTGTAGGCATGCTTTTACTCATTCAGATTTGCCGTTCCAAATGTAGGGTAACAGCGGAGGTGAAGCACAACACTACCAACGCGGTGGTGTGTCGTGTGCAGGGCGAGTGGAACGGAGTCTTGGAGTTCAGCTACACCAGTGGAGAGACGAGGGTGGTGGACGTCACCAAGCTGCCTGTGACGAGGAAGCAAGTTCGGCCGATTGAGAAACAGGGACCAACTGAATCCAGGTCAGAAGAAGTGGACTCGTACCCTGTGGATGTTACTTCTTAGTTTAGTGATATCCTGTTAAAAGCTTGTTATTTAGACAGACCTGAGTAACATGCTCTCTTTTGTTGACAGTGTGTTGTCATTACATTGTCTGGTCTCTGCAACAGCTAAACGGTTGAATACTTCTGTGTCTGATTCACTTTATAATTTTTGTGACGCAGGCGTCTGTGGCAGCATGTGACTGAGTCCTTGCGGCAGAAGGACATCGACAAAGCCACAGAGCACAAGCGGATTCTCGAGGAGAGGCAGAGGACGGAGGAGCGGCACCGCGCTGAGACTGAAACCGCTTGGAGGACCAGATACTTCGACAGAGAGGTGAGCAAGATAAACGCAACACACTTACAGCTATGCTGCTGCTCGATTTGTTTTAAGTGTTGTGAAGATTTGGCAACGGAGCAACAGGATACTGGAGACTGCGGTCTGTTAAAGGTCATCTGTGCTCAGGCTATCTCTGCTGACTCTAAATAAATTTTAAATCACCTTGAGCATAATTTCTGTTTCCAGTTGGAGGTTCTCCGTTTCACAGGGTTCTCACCTTGCACAAAGCTATTTTAAATTCCCTTTGAATCTGGGTCATTTAAACACTTGGACTCAAGTTGGACGACTTTGATGAGTTTAGACTCAACTACACAAAAACAAAAAAGACTGCAGCTAGCTTTGTGTAGCATCAGAAAATAACCCGGGCCCCCCTCTAAAGTGCACGAGTCTCTGCATGCACGTGGGTCACGCACTGCACCATCCCCCCACCACAAGTAAATTTCTTTTTTCTTTATCAAATCATTCCCAACCCGAAACAAACTTCCTGATGGGATGGCTGACTTCATCGGATTAAATGGATTTGCTGACTCAATGCACAAATGAATTATTAAACCTCAGCTGCAAACCAGAATATATTGACCATAGTTTTCTCTCCTCCTCCTACAGGGCGAAGGCTGGGCTTATCACAAACCACTCTGGAAAAACTCTACATTCAAATCCTAGCTCCTTCAGTGTCTATCTTGGATGTCAATACTGTAGATTCAGGAATGCGTGTGTGAGTGTGTGCGTGTCTGTGTTTGCACAGACACGTGGTTGACGGTTATGAAATGAGAGCGTGACCTGCACTGACGTACAGACGAATGCGACATGGGGAGAAGGACAGAGAGACAGCACGACTGAAGGTGTTCTCAAATCTCGCTCATGATGTTCACGAAGCCTCGAAGTACAAGCTTTTGTACTGCTGATCAGTTTTTTTTACAATCCAATGTCAATGAAAACATATTCTTGTACAGGTAATGGTACTCTTATTTACACAGCCTTAAGATAGTCTGATGAATGATCCTCTAAGTTTGGGTTCTGCTGATCAACCTGGATATGGTTCTTTTCTTCTTCTTCTTTTTTTTTTTTTAAGATGTGGAAACACACAATGGTGAAATGACTTTTGAGGAGTCTCTTCCTATAATAAGATATTCAACACAAAGAAAAATGAGTGCAATGAAACTGCTGTAAATTGGAGTCAGTGTATTTCAATGTAAAGTTACAGTTTGCAATACTTCCACTGTAAATCAGTATATCTACATGCACACAATATTCTGATCTCTTAAGTGTAGCTAATCCTCTTGCTGCTCTCTATCTCCCCTGTTTCCAGTCTTTATGCTAGACTAAGCTAACAGGGTTCTGGCTGTTGCTTCATATGGAAGGGTTCGACATCAAATCTGATCTCAGCAAGAAGGTGTGATTCCCAAAATATCGACTTAGTCATGAAGCTGACGCACTTTGCAAAAATCAAAACCAAAACAGCAGAGATGAAGATACTCCGACTTTCAGTTCCTAGAAAGGGTTAAGCCCCAAAACACCTGAGCCTACAATTCCCATCAGCGCTTTCAGGCTTTCTGTTATAAATTTGAAGTCTGAAAGCCCAACTCAAGATAACCCTGATGACATCACAATGGCATAGGTGGCATATAAACATGTAATTATTGGTTTATAACACAATATAATGTAGATTTAATTAATGTATTTGACAACAGCTTTGACTCCTGTGGAGGCTGGTGTATGAACAGATAATGGATGACAATAAAGTGAAAGACAGTTGTAATAATATAAAATATAACCTTATAGGAGAAGCTATAAATTGCTGATGAACACTACTCATCTATAACCATTTTAAAATGTCCCTTATGTACTGCACTATAGTGTGTTATCAAGCACTAATTCTTAATATCCTGCTTATGAATACACCTAAAATAAATTGGTGGAATAATCCTTTAGCGATGTAACACTTCCACTGATCCTTTAGAATCAATATCAGATGATTGTGTGCATTTAGATATAAAGTGTGTATTGATTTGCATTTTCTCTCTAAATTATAATTTGTTTACTTGTTGTTTGATGCTATTAAAATTGATATATTGAATGAAGTCACGCTGCTGGAATGTGGCATGTCGTAGACCAGCTGACGAATAACCAAATTTTAAATACACAAATGACCGAGTCGCATGGGAATGCGTCTATAGATTACTCCCCCCTGTCTTTCTCTGTTTTTAGTTTAGTGGTTTAGGAGTGGATGGATGGAGGTCCCTCATGCATGGTAGCAAAGTGTCTCTGTTCACAGTCATTTGCAGGAAAGTATTCTGCTCCCGTGTCTGCATAAGTTCAATCTCCAGTCTGTTGTAAAAGCTTTTAACCAAATTTGCTTGTTTTGTAATGCAAATAAATATTACTTTGAATGCCCCGCCCAACCCCCACATTTTACGCTTTAATTGCTCTTATTTTTAGAGCCACTTTTTTGTATAGAGATGTTAACATTTCTTGTTCCATCAGTGTTTGCGTTTTTCTTTTGGAAGTAATTCCAGTCTTCTATACTGTGATGTACCTGTAAAGAACTTTTTTTTTTTTTTTTTTTTTTTCCCCCTAAAACTAAATTTCACTCTCACACTCTCAAAACATCCCAGTATCAAGTAAGAACAATTTATCTACAGAAAGAGGAAATCCACCCTGCCATTGATAAGCTACTCCCTCCAAGTCTTGGTGCCTTATGCAAACTCTTTCTGTGTGTGTCTTCCAGCTACGGAGCACATCATTTTCATCAGTTACTTACCTGACAGATGCAAAATGGCAGATGTATTATTTGTGTGTGTGTGTTTTTTTGTTTTTTTTTTGTGTTTGTTTCTTTTTAAGAACCAGTGCTTGATGTTAGAAGTGGGTGAAGCACTTTTATTCCAGGTTTTTGACATTTTCTTGGTTTTGAATTCTACTGGTTGTCTTGCTGACCTATGAAATGCACTGACATGGATGGAAACCTGATGTTGTAGAAAAATGGACATGTGTGATAATAATCAAATAAATTGCGTATCAGTTGTTAACTGTGTAACAAGTTTGGTCCTCTGGTGAGTTTCTTCCATTCTTCCTTCTCTGCTCTTTCACCCCTAAATATGTGAAACATGTTTTTTTTTTCCCAAAGTACAAGAAAATGAAACATACATCAACACAAGTCCACCAAACAGCTGTGCTTCAAATGCCCTAAGACACAAAACAGAGAAAGGTGATACTTTGGAAATACTGAATTGGACCAAAAGAATTCAAAGTGCCCTAACTTCAAGAATCAATGATGGATCCCCTCCCTTAACTATATTACCATAGCAAATCCTTATTGAAAGTATTAGAATTGAAAGTCAAATTATGTGGTCACTTTGCAAAGGCAATGAAAGAACTAAACAGACTAAGCTCTGGCTTCCATTCTGTTGTTTTCATATGTGGCTTCACTGCTGTTTAATAAGGGGATCCTCCCTCAAGGTGAAATCTAATGGAGCACCAGCAGATGGCGCCAGAGCGGCTGCGGCTGCTGCTGCTTACACAACTTATGATGAAAACCAATGCCGAATACGAGTTGTTACGTTTTTTTCTTCTTATTCCTTTGTTGAATAAGACATGTATTCATTGAGGTATGGTGGAAGACCGATCACTGGTTATTCTCATTATGGTTTATGCAGGATAATTATGTTACATCACTTACACTGCTTTTTTATCTGGGCTGTACAACTTAGAAGTATTTGTCTGATTATATTGAGTCCAGTGTACTGTTCCAGTGGGATTCCTTTAATGACAGTTGGCCCTGTTTCACAAATATCCACCTGAGAAAACTGTTTCAATAGTCCAATTTCTTATTAACTGGTTGCTTTGTATTTGTGATTGTTCATGTTTACACTGAGGACTGAAATGGTTGTATGCAATCCTGTGCGTGCTGGATGGTGTGATTAAGTCCTGCGATGTGGTGTGTGTGTGTGTAGTGTGTGTGTGGGTGTGTAGTAACCGTCCCGCCAGTGTGTGTGTGTGTGTGTGTCGGGTGGGGTTGCCTTTCACCACAGGTGTGCTGATTGCTAATTGATGGCCCCTCCTCCCTCTATTGTCTGACTGCTCTCTGCTGTGTTTGCCTCTCTGTTCAGAGAAACCATTTTCTGAAGCGACGTTTTAGTTTGAAAAAATGTGACCCAACGAGACAAGAAAACACCCTGATGTGGAATGAAGCGACGACAAGGTAACTACTCTGAACACAAATGTGTCCAAGGACAGTTCTTTTGGGAAATATTTTCTATAGTTCACTGACTGGAGGCCTGTTAACACCATGCTTGTGGCTTTAGTTTTGTCTGCATGTTCAGAGATGGCACATTGCTCTTACAACTTGTAGAAACTCCCAGATCACTTGAATGTGCAAGCTTTGAGCTTCAGTTTGCTCTCGAGTGGTAGACAGGAAGAGTTTGGCCGCAGCTGCTTCTTACAATTTTACTTTGTTTTAGCACAAACTGCTTTTGCTCTGTTTTCACTGAGCATTCAACAATGAATTTTTTATCCTTCTGTGATTCCCTGTTTTTAGCTCAGTATAGCTTGACAACTTGCATGCAGTTACCTGAGCTTATATTGACTAGAAAATACACCACAGTGTCTCTTCATTCACTGACAATGGTGGTCATCTTCTCCTCGCAGTCGAATGGATGTGTTACGGAGTCTGCTTACTGGCGCTCTGAAAAATCCAGTGAAGATGTGGAGACACACACATCGGACTGCATGAGAGGTGACCAGATGATAACAGTAGAAGTTCAGCTTCCAGCTGTGAGGGGTGAGTTTCAGTCACAGACAGATCCATATTTGGGTCATAAAACTCTGTGTGTGTTCAGTTGTATGTAGCATGTTGATGTAATGCATATGTGTATACTGTGTTTTTACTTCCTGCTGCAGCCACTGGCTGGAGAATGCCTTCATCATCATCTATTGGTAAGATCCTCTGCACAAATGATATTTGCATGTTTTTTTTTCTTTCTCAAAATAAGATAACATTCGCTGCTTCCTAAAAATCCTTCATCGTTACATTAAGTCAGTTTTTATTTATCGCCCCTCATCACAATAACACGTCTCACATCACTTGACTTTACTAATCACAAGGAATTATGAAATACAGTGTGTGGCAAAAGTAAGAGATGACACACAAAATAGTGTAGGCACAAAAAGTGAGAATATTGTGCTTCTGAAACCTGAGTAGACAGTGAGTGGCTGATGTGAGCTCCTGTCCACTGAGTTCCCTTGGGAAATATAGAAAAAATGAATACATCTAACAGGGTTCACATAAGATTTCTTTATAATTGCACCTTTTTTTTTTTTTTTAATGTGTATTAATTGTGTGTTTCTGTTCGTTCTTTGCATCTGAGTCTCTGCTGTGGCGCGACCCGGCCATCACATCTGATGTCATCCGCTGTCACAGGAGTGTAATGAACTGTGAGTTTCATACAAAAAACACAATTAAGGCACAGAATGTAAAGTTGGTTCTGACACCACACTTAATCGTTCCACCACATCTCCTCCACTTCTATCGTTCCTGACTCTTTCTTAAAACAATTATCACCTCCGCCACTGTATGATTTTCACACATATTCAGCCCCCTGGCTTGTGTGGTCATTTTGACATCTTACCTGAAAACCAGTTAGGTCTTTCCTCTAGGCATCAGATAAAGAGTTTCAGTGGGAACATCCCTCACCTAGGGGACAGCAGCATCTTGGTGTTCTGGATCCAGACCTACATTAGAACGACTGATCTGCGCCTTGTTCATCGGGGCTTCCAGCAGCTCCGGGGCTGTTACAGGCTGTGTTTGTGATGAGTGTTAATGTGGAGAGTTGTTGTTCAGTCTTCCTGACATCCTGGAGAGTGAGACATCTTCAAGGTGAAACCGCAGGAAAACACATTGGCCAGCAGATGGTGCCAGAGAGGGTGATGGTGAAGAGACTGATGTTAAAGATTAAAATGAACCAATGCAGGCTGCTAATTCCATTTCTACTGAACTATTAGTTACTCTATAAATAGATAATACATTTCTGCAGTGCTTCTGAAAATATAAACATCAATCACATGATGTGTATATAACGATTCTGATTTGTGCATTATTTAATTATGTAAAATAAAATACAAAAATGTGACAGATCTCATTACTTCTTTCAGATAAATTGCCTCAACTCGCAAAATGTGCATTCATCACATAATAATCAGTCTTTTATGAAATGTATATTTTGTTTGATTTTATTTCCCAAGAGTTGATATCAATAAAAGAAAACGTATTTTCTTCAGTTCATCCTTCTTTAGAATCACTTTCTAAATGCATGTGGATGAAAAATGTAATTAAATCATGATTGATTATCCAAAGCGATCCTTTATTTTTTTGATTTTATTTCCCAAGAGTTGATATCAATAAAAGAAAACGTATTTTCTTCAGTTCATCCTTCTTTAGAATCACTTTCTAAATGCATGTGGATGAAAAATGTAATTAAATCATGATTGATTATCCAAAGCGATCCTTTATTTTTTTTATTGCATGTTTATTTGTATAGGAAGTATATAGCATGAACCTATGGCAAATACCACAGCTTTTTTTTTTAGCCTAATTTGAAATGTCCATCCTCCTAAGGGGGTGGCTTTTAAAATACAAAAGTCACTGCATAGATCTAGTCCCACCAAGGTTGGTACATGAAGTCACTCATACTCAGAACACAGAAACATTGTTGCAGAGGTTTGTCTTTTCCATATTAAAAACCTCCCCCTCTGGCACCGTCATGAACGTAAACACCATCCTCTAAAGTGCAATCTGGGAAATGAAGGGAGGCCTAACAAGGACTCTCCACATAACAGTCTCATCGCCACAGCAACAAGGTAACCTGTGATGGCCGTGTAACCGTTGGAAACCTTGGTGAAGAGGATGCAGATGAGTTGGGGGGGGGGATAAAATGGTGTAAGTCAGGTCTGAGCCCAGGATCCAGAACACCGAGATGCTGCCGTGCAGGTAGGTGAGGGATGTTCCCACAGGCCCTGAAACCACCACAGAGAGCAGATCACCCGCTGCATCTCTTTATCCCACGCCTAAACAGAGGAGGAGCATGTGATACTTGACTGAATATTTACAGCTCAATAAGGATGATGTGGATGATATCTACAGTAGAGTAGAGTCCTGATGCTCTGCTATATGTTGGTGCTAGCACATGAAAGGGAAAGACATCACTGCAGCAGAAATAGCAAAAGCACAATTATTGCTTGGGCTAAAGTGCACCATTCAGACACGAGGCAATTCAAAGTGCTTTACAGGGGCATGGAAATACATTGAAATAGAACATAAAATAGCATTTCAAACAATAACAAATTTCAATTCACAGCATTTTAAAATAAGTGCTGCAGAGATAAAAGTTGTTAAAAACAAGCAAATGCATGAGATTAAAAAGAAGTCATGTAAGTGATTTATTGATGAGCTGCAGCACATATTCATGTTTTAAGCCCTGGTTGGAGTAAGATGATGATGGTGGTGTTGAGGAAGCTTGTTCCACAGGCGAGGAGCAGAGAAACTAAAAGCTGCTTCTGATTCTGGGAACACTCAGCAAACCTGTTCCCAGATGACCTCAGGGGTCTGGATGCTTCGTATCGTACCAGTAGATCGGAGATGTGTTTGGGCCTGAGAGCGTTTTGTGCTTTATTAAGTGGTAGGCTTGGAAAAATATATCCTTTGATACACAGGAAGCCAGTGCAGTGATTTCAGGAGCGCTGTGATGTGCTCCACTGTCTTGGTGTTAGTCAGGAGTCTGGCAGCAGCAGCAGCAGCAGCAGCACTGTGGATGAGCTGTCTGGTTGAGGTTTTTTTTACTAACATCTGTGAGGACACTATTACAGTAGTCAAGCCTGTTGAAAACCTGTTTTTCTCTATCCTGTCTAGACAGAAATCCTTGACATGTTTTTAAGATGGTAACAGCTTCATTTTCTCATTGTCTCTGTGGCTGTTGAAGTTTAGGTCCTAGTCTATAAGTACACGCAGACTTCTGACTTGATTTGGAGGTTTTATTGTCATGGATTGCAGGGGAGGTTTAGTCTGTCTTCTTTGGGGGCTGGTGGAACAATTCTTTTGTATTTTTCTGTGTTCAGTTGTATGAAATTCTCACACATCCACTCATTGATTTGCTCCATGCACTTACTCGACCTGCACCAGAATTAGATCTGCTCCCTCTCAGACATGTAAAAAAATAAATAAATAAATCTATAAAGAGTAGATTATCACCAGTGCACCTCTGTCCTTGACTGACTGACTGACTGACTGACTGCATCATTATTTTTATTATTTTAAGATAATGCAGTTGATGTGGCTGTTTCTGTAAAAATACTCAAAACAAGCCAGACCCCTTCATTCAAAATATTAATGAAAGTACATAAGTATTGGCCTAGATGATAAAAAATAATCAGAATGATAAAAACCTATTTCTTATTTCTTATCTCACTCATTTCTGTATGTTTTAGTCAAACTACATCATAGTCAAACAGAAATTGTACTTTAGGAGTTTTGTAGGAGTTTTTTTCAAAAATTATCATAAGATTCAGAGGAAAACATTCACATTACTATCACAACAATATGCAATTTTTGACTTTCAACTGTTAGTACCACCTAGAAATTCCCTAAAACTTTATTATTGTTCACTTTTTCACTCTCATCTTTGTTGCATGTTAATACAGATGCTGCACCAGTCCCGTGCCTTGAGGGGAGGAGAGATGTTCTGCAGACCGACCAAGAAGACGCCGTTCCTGTCCTGAGGCTCCGATGTAAGATACAAAATATTTGAAATATTTAGTTGTTGGTTTAAAATCTGAGATAGCAACAAGATGTTCCATAAGAAGAAGAAGTTCAGAGAGAGCGAAGGGAGCGCTCTAAGTTGCTGAGGCTCCTCAGCAACTTAGTGCGCTTTCTTCGCTCTCTCTGAACTTCTTTTTCTTATGGAACATCTTGTTGCTAAGCTTTTTATCTCAGGCTTTAAGCCACATCTAAATATTTTAAATATTTTGTATCTTACATCCCCACCAGGGGTGCTGGCGGGGGGGGTAGAGGGGGGGATGCACCACTGTTTTTTGTGTATGTTAACAGCTAAAATAAAATTTTTTCATCGTCTTGTTTTGCATAACCCCCTGCTTCTATCTCCCCGAATTTCGGGGAGGAGACACGGCCTCCTCACCCGCTTCCGCAGCCGAATTAGTTTTTTTTGGAATTTGGACACGCGCTGGAATCGAACCGGGGACTACACTATTGCCGCCCATGCGGCCACAGCCACGAAGGAACCCACCACGCCACGGGTTCGCTTCGCATTTGGACTTGCTCTCGGTGCGCTTTTGACATTACACTTTGGGTGTTGGACTTCAAAATTCATAGAGTTGACTGGGAATTGAACACATGTCCTCAAAACTCCAAGGCAGTCAACTATCCTCTTGAGCTACCGAGCAAGTCACAATGGGAGAAGCTTTAGAAAAGCTTTTCAATCTTTCCGAGTGTTGGACCTCACAATTAATTTAATCTTAAGCCCCTGGGCCAATGAATCTAGCTCTTTTCAAAGTTTTTTCAAGTGTTCAACTTTAAACTTGCATTAGCCACCCCTGGGGCTTGAACCCTCAACCTCAAAAACTCCAGCTGAGCGCTCTATCACCTTGAGCTACTGGACTTTATGGGTGTAGCAAAGATGTTTATCATTTTCTTTCATCAAGGTGTTGGAGTTAAAAGATAAAAGGTTACCTGAGAGTTGCACTGCAAATAGAGTAACTCTACAACATCCTGAGCTACAGAACTAGTAAAAAAATAAAGGTTTCCAGTCTTTCTTCTTGTGTTTAACTTTAAAAATTGTAATCCTTCCTGGGGCTTGAACCCACAACCTCAAAATCTTCAGATGAGCGCTCCATCATCTTGAGCTACTAGGTTGGCTTCCTTAAATCCTGGTTTTTATCATTAAAAAAAAAAAAGAAGGTTCCCAGTCTTTCTTCTCGTGTTTAACTTTAAAAGCTGATTTCCTTTCTGGGGCTTGAACCCTCAACCTCAAAATCTTCAGTTGAGTGCTCTATCATCTTGAGCTACTAGATTTAATGGACAACACTGTGGTTTTTATCATTCTCTTTCATAAAGGTGTTGGAGTTAAAAGATAAAAGGTTACCTGAGAGTTGCACTGCAAATAGAGTAACTCTACAACATCCTGAGCTACAGAACTAGTAAAAAAATAAAGGTTTCCAGTCTTTCTTCTTGTGTTTAACTTTAAAACTTATAGTCCTTCCTGGGGCTTGAACCCACAACCTCAAAATCTTCAGATGAGCACTCCATCATCTTGAGCTACTAGGTTTGTTGTCTTAAATCCTGGTTTTTATCATTAAAAAAAAAAATGAAGGTTCCCAGTCTTTCTTCTCGTGTTTAACTTTAAAAGCTGATTTCCTTTCTGGGGCTTGAACCCTAAACCTCAAAATCTTCAGTTGAGTGCTCTATCATCTTGAGCTACTAGATTTAATGGACAACACTGTGGTTTTTATCATTCTCTTTCATAAAGGTGTTGGAGTTAAAAGATAAAAGGTTACCTGAGAGTTGCACTGCAAATAGAGTAACTCTACAACATCCTGAGCTACAGAACTAGTAAAAAAATAAAGGTTTCCAGTCTTTCTTCTTGTGTTTAACTTTAAAACTTGTAGTCCTTCCTGGGGCTTGAACCCACAACCTCAAAATCTTCAGATGAGCACTCCATCATCTTGAGCTACTAGGTTTGTTGTCTTAAATCCTGGTTTTTATCATTAAAAAAAAAAAGGAAGGTTCCCAGTCTTTCTTCTCGTGTTTAACTTTAAAAGCTGATTTCCTTTCTGGGGCTTGAACCCTAAACCTCAAAATCTTCAGTTGAGTGCTCTATCATCTTGAGCTACTAGATTTAATGGACAACACTGTGGTTTTTATCATTCTCTTTCATAAAGGTGTTGGAGTTAAAAGATAAAAGGTTACCTGAGAGTTGCACTGCAAATAGAGTAACTCTACAACATCCTGAGCTACAGAACTAGTAAAAAAATAAAGGTTTCCAGTCTTTCTTCTTGTGTTTAACTTTAAAACTTGTAGTCCTTCCTGGGGCTTGAACCCACAACCTCAAAATCTTCAGATGAGCACTCCATCATCTTGAGCTACTAGGTTTGTTGTCTTAAATCCTGGTTTTTATCATTAAAAAAAAAAATGAAGGTTCCCAGTCCTTCTTCTCGTGTTTAACTTTAAAAGCTGATTTCCTTTCTGGGGCTTGAACCCTCAACCTCAAAATCTTCAGTTGAGTGCTCTATCACCTTGAGCTGCTAGATTTCATGGAGAACACCGTAGTTTTTATCATTCTGTTTCATAAAGGTGTTGGAGTTAAAAAAAATAAATAAAAAAAAAAGGTGTATTTGGTATTTCTAACTCAGTGAACCACCATGACAACCCTTCTTTAACCAGTTCTCTGAGCAGTTTTAACCCCACACGGGTGCTGGCCTTCAAAATTATCAAGGCAAATGAGATTTGAACCTTTGCCCCTAAACCACCATTTGAGGCATCTAACCCCTTGAGCCACAAGGGATGTCATTTTTTTTTTTTTTTTTTTGAAGGTCATTGACACAGCCTCAAGTTCTCAAAGGAGTCTTGTTACAACTTGAACTAAAAAAAACACCACTCACAGCAACACTGAGCTCATACCGTGGGAGCTTGCAGGGCTGAACCAGTAACCTCGTTAAGGTTTCAGGTATGACCTGTCACCCCTCCAACATAAAGAATGCAAAGCATCAGTCCTAAATCTTAATGCTGAACACGGTGTAAAGGAGCAACAAATAAAAATAAATTATTTCAAGGTGGATTCTTTATGTTGGAGGGGTGACAGGTCATATCTTGACCCTTAACGAGGTTACTGATTGCAATGCAGAGGTGGTCTGGGCCGCATGTGTCGACATTGTTTTAGCAGTGTGAACACAAATGCTTCCTGACCACATTAAAGGACCGCCTACTCTACTGATGTCCTCTGCGACAGTCTGATTAGTCCCAATACAGTTTCATAATGAACTGAAAATATTTTACTATTTCAAGTGGATAAAACTTTGAAACACCAAGTTCATGTGTTTCAAAGTTTTACACTTTTATCCAAGGATGTTAATACCAAGTCTGAAATTATTTCAAGGTGGATTCTTTATGTTGGAGGGGTGACAGGTCATACCTGAAACCTTAACGAGGTTACTGGTTCAGCCCTGCAAGCTCCCACGGTATGAGCTCAGTGTTGCTGTGAGTGGTGTTTTTTTTAGTTCAAGTTGTAACAAGACTCCTTTGAGAACTTGAGGCTGTGTCAATGACCTTCAAAAAAAAAATATATAACAAAATATTGTAACATCGCTTGTGGCTCAAGGGGTTAGATGCCTCAAATGGTGGTTTAGGGGCAAAGGTTCAAATCTCATTTGCCTTGATAATTTTGAAGGCCAGCACCCGAGTGGTGTTAAAACTGCTCAGAGAACTGGTTAAAGAAGGGTTGTCATGGTGGTTCACTGAGTTAGAAATACCAAATACACCTTTTTTTTATTTTTTTTTATTTATTTTTTTTTTAACTCCAACACCTTTATGAAACAGAATGAATAAAAAACTACGGTTTCTCCCATGAAATCTAGCAGCTCAAGGTGATAGAGCCTCAACTGAAGATTTTGAGGTGAGGGTTCAACCCAGAAAGGAAATCAGCTTTTAAAGTTAAACACGAAGAAGAAGGGACTGGGAGACCTTCCAGTTTTTTTTAATTATGATTAAAAACCAGGAGTTTAAGACAACAAACCTAGTACTCAAATGATGGAGTGCTCCTAAGAATTGAGTTATGGGTGTCAAGCCAAGGAAGGAATACAACGTTTTTAAAGTTAAACACAAGAAGAAAGACTGGAACTTTATTTTCTTTTACTAGTTCTGTACTCAGATTTGTTAGAGTTTACTCTATTTGCATTTGCAAATCTCAGGGTACATTTTATTTTTATCCAACACCTTTATGAAAGAAGAATGATAAAAACCACAGTGTTGTCCATTAATCTAGTGCTACAAGATGATAGAGCACTCAACTGAAGATTTTTGAGGTTTAGGGTTTCAAGCCCAGAAAGGAAATCAGCTTTTAAGTTAAAACACGAGAAGAAAGACTGGGAAACGTTCTTTTTTTTTTTAATGTATAAAGAAACCAATTTAAGACAACAAACCTAAGTAGCTCCAAGATGATGAGTGCTTTCATCTAAGATTTTTGAGGTTTGTGGTTCAAGCCCCAGGAGGACTATAGTTTTAAAGTTAAACCACAAGAAGAAAGACTGGAAACCTTTATTTTTTACTAGTTCTGTAGCTCAGGACATTTGTAGAGTTATCTATTTGCAGTCAACTCTCGGTAACCTTTTATCTTTTAACTCAACACCTTTATGAAAGGAGAATGATAAAAACCACAGTGGTTGTCGCATTAAATCTTAGTAGCCAAGATATAGAGCACTACACTGAAGATTTGAGGTTGAGTGTAAGCCAGAAAGGAAATAAGCTTTTAAATTAAACACGAGAAGAAAGACTGGAACCTCATTTTTTTTTTAATGATAAAACCAGGATTTAAACAACAAACCTAGCCTAGCTCAAGAATGATGGAGTGCTCATCTGAAAGATTTTGAGGTTTGTGGGTTTCAAGCCCCAGGAAGACTTACAAGTTTTTAAGTTAAAACACAAGAAAAGACTGACCTTTATTTTTTACGTAGTTCTGTAGCTCAGGTGTTGTAGAGTTACTGCTATTGCAGTGACAACTCTCAGTAACCTTTTATCTTTAACTCCAACCCCTTTATGAAAGAGAATGATAAAAACCACAGTGTTGTCCATTAATCTAGTAGCTACAAGATGATAGAGCACTCAACTGAAGATTTTGAGGTTGAGGTTCAAGCCCCAGAAAGGAAATCAGCTTTTAAAGTATAAACACGAGAAGAAAGACTGGAACCTTCATTTTTTTTTTAATGATAAAAACCAGGAATTAAAGACAAACAAAAACCTAGTTAGCTCAAGATGATGGATCATGTGCTCATCTGAAGATTTGAGGTTGTGGGTTCAAGCCCCAGAAGGACTATAAGTTTTAAAGTTAAACACAAGAAGAAAGACTGGAAACCTTTATTTTTTTACTAGTTTTCTGTAGCTCAGGATGTGTAGAGTTACTCTATTTGCAGTGCAACTCTCAGGTAACCTTTTATCTTTTAACTCCAACACCCTTTATGAAAGAGAATGATAAAAAACACAGTGGTGTCCATTAAATCTAGTAGCTCAGATGAGTAGAGGCACTCAACTGAAGATTTTGAGGTTTAGGGTTCAAGCCCCAGAAAAAAAAAGAAATCAGCTTTTTAAATTTAAACCAGCAGAAGAAAGAACTGGAACCTTCATTTTTTTTTTAATGATAAAAACCAGGATTTAAGACAAACAAACCTAGTACTCAAGATGATGGAGTGCTCATCTGAAGATTTTGAGGTTGTGGGTTCAAGCCCCAGGAAGGACTATAAGTTTAAAGTTAAACACAAGAAGAAAAACTGGAAACCTTTATTTTTTTACTAGTTCTGTAGCTCAGGATGTTGTAGAGTTACTCTATTTGCAGTGAACTCTCAGGTAACCTTTTATCTTTTAACTCCAACACCTTGATGAAGAAAATGAATAAACACTTTGCTACACGCCATTAAAGTCCAGCTAGTCAAGGTAGTAGAAGGCTCAGCTGAGTTTTTTGAGGTTGAGGTGTTCAAGCCCAGGGGTGGCTAATGCAAGTTTTAAAGTTGAACACTTGAAAAAACTTTGAAAGGAGCTAGATCAAATTGGCCAGAGTGCTTAAGATTATAATTAATTGTTGAGGTCCAAACACTCGGAAGATTGAAAAGCTTTTCTAAAGCTTCTCCCATTGTGACTGCTCGTAGCCTCAAGAGGATAGTTGACTGTTGGAGGTTTTTGCGGACATGTGTTCAATGTCCCAGTCAACTCTATGAATTTTGAAGTCCAACCCAAAGTGTAATGTCAAAAGCGCACCGAGAGCAGTCCAAATGGCGAAGCGAACAACTGGCGTGGTGGGTTCTTCCGTGCTGTGGCCGATGGGCGCAATATGTAGTCTCCGGTTCGATTCCAGCGCGTGTCCAAATTCCAAAAAAACTAATTCGGCGCGGAAAGCGGTGAGGAGCCGTGTCGTCCTCCCCGAAATTGGGGAGATAGAGCAGGGGTTATGCAAAAACAAGACGATGAAAAAAATTTTTATTTTAGCTTTAACATACAAAAAAACAGTGCTTGCTCCCCTCTTAACCCCCCGCCAGCACCTGGTGGGGATGTAAATACAAATATTTAAAATATTTAGCCAGAATGTGGCTTAAAGCCTGAGATAAAAAGTTTAGCAACAAGATTCCATAAGAAAACAGAAGATTCCAGAGAAGCGAAGAAAAGCGCACTAAGTTGCTTAGGAGCCTTCAGCAACTTAGAGCGCTCCCTTCGCTCTCTCTGAATTCTTTCTTATGAACATCTTGTTGCTATCTCAGATTTTTAACCAACAACTAAATATTTCAAATATTTTGTATCTTACATCGGAGCCTCAGGACAGAACGGCTGTCTTCTTGGTCCGGTCTGCAGAACATCTTCCTCCCCTCAGGCACGGGACTGGTTGCAGCTACTGTATTAACATGCAACAAAGATGGAGAGTGAAAAAGTGAACAATAATAAAGTTTTAGGAATTTCTAGTGTACTAAACAGTTGAAGTTCAAAAATTGCATATTTGTTGTGTTAGTAATGTGAATGTTTTCCTCTGGAATCTTATTGATAAAATTTTTGTGAAAAAAAACTGCCTACAAAACTCCTAAAAGTACAATTTCTGTTTGACATGATGTAGTTTGACTAAAACATACAGAATGAGTGAGATAAAAATAAGAATAGGTTTTTATCAGTCTGATTATTTTAATCATCTAGCCAATACTTATGTACTTTCATTAATATTTTGAATGAAGGTGTCTGTTTTTTGAGTATTTTTACAAAAACAGCCAACATCAATCATTATCTTAAAATAATAAAAGAATAATATCATCAGTCATCAGTCAGTCAGTCGAAGGACAGAGTGCAACTGGTTATAATCCTACTCTTTATAGATTTATTTATTTATTTTTTTTACATGTCTGAGAGGAGCAGTATCTAATTCTTGTGCAGTCGAGTAAGTGCATGGAGCAAATCAGATGATGATGTGTGAAATTTCATACAACTGAACACAGAAAGAATACAAAGAATTGTCCACCAGCCCCCAAAGAGACAGATAAACCTCAACCTGCAATCCTACAATTAAACCCCAAATCAAGTGCAAAGTCTGCGTTGTACTATAACTAGGACCTAAACTTCAACACCACAGAACAATGAGAAAATAAGCTGTACCATCTTAAAAACATGTCCAAGATTTCTGTCTAGACAATAGAAAAAACAGTTTTCACAGGCTTGACTACTGTTAATAGTGTCCTCACAGAGTTAGTAAAAAAAAAAACCTCAACCAGACAGCTCATCCACAGGCGCTGCTGCTGCTGCTGCCAGATCCCTGACTACACCAAAGACAGTGAGCACATCACAGCGCTCCTGAAAGTCACTTGCACTGGCTTCCTGTGTATCGAAAGATATATTTTTTCCCAAGCCTACCACTTTAATAAAGCCACAAAACGCTCTTAGGCCCAAAACAACATCTGCCGATCGATGACATACGAAGCATCCAGACCCTGAGGTCATCTGAGAAAAGGTTTGCTGAGTTTCCCAGAATCAGCAAGCAGAAAATTTTAGTTCTCTGCTCCTCGCCTGTGAACAAAGCTTCCTCAACACCACCATCGATCATCTTACTCCAACCAGCTTAAAACATTGAATATGTGCTGCAGCTTATCAATAAATCCCTTACATGACAATCTTTAACTCTCATGCATTTCTTGTTTTTGACATCGTTTTATCTTTGCAGACTTATTATGAAGAAGATTGAATTGAAATTGTATTGTTTGAAATGCTATTTTATGTTCTATTTCAATGTATTTCCATTTCCCCTGTAAACACTTTGAATTGCCTCTTCTGAATGAGTGCATTAGCCCAAGCCAATAATTGTGGCTTTGCATGTTCTGCTGCAAGTGATGTCTTTCCCTTTCATGTGCTACACAACATTATAGCAGAGCATCAACTCTACTCTACTGTAAAGATTCATCCACATCATCTTATTGAGCTGTAGAATATTAGTCAAGTATCAACATGCTCGCTCCCTCTGTTTAGGCGTGGGATAAGAATGCACGGGAGTGAATCTGCTCTCTTGTGTGGTTTTCAGGCCTGTGGAACCAATCCCTCACCTTACCATCCAAATGCATTTTTAGTACAACACAATTCAATTGAATGTTATTCAGTCTGGATTCAGATGACGCCACAACTGAGACTGCGCTTGTTAAAGTTTTAAATGGACTACATCATAACGATGACACATGAAAAGCTGCATCTTACATTACTAGATGTCAGTGCTGCATTTGCTGACTGAAGAGAACTGCCGCAACAGGCTGAAAATGGCGGACCTCTGGCCCACTGTGCTAAATGGTTTCAAATCTTATTTAGAAGAGAGGGTACTACTTTTGTGTCAATTGGTTAATTAAGAATGTCATAAGAAAGAAAAAATGACCATATGAGTTCCTTAAAGCTCCAAAGCTCCCAAGGTGCAACAATCTACATGCTCCCCTGCTCAGATTATGAATAACATAAACATATTTTACCCCTAAACTATGCAATGACAACACGAACTCTACATTAGGTGTCACCGGTGTCCGCAGTCCTGTACATTCGCTGGATAAGTGCATGAGCAAATCAAATAGGATGTTAGAATGCATAAAACTGAACACAGAAAAATACAAAAAATTGTTCCACCAGCCCCCAAAGAAGACAGATTAAACTTCACCTGCAATCATGACAATAAAACCTTCAAATCAAGTCAGAAGCTGCATGTGTACTTATACTAGGACCTAAACTTCAACAGGCCACAGAGACAATGAGAAAATGAATCTGTTACCATCTTAAACATCATGTCAAGGATTTCTGTCTAGACAAGGATAGAGAAGAAAACAGGTTTTTCAACAGCTCTACTACTGTAATAGTGTCCTCACAGATGTTGTAAAAAAAAAAAACCTCAACCAGAGCAAGCTCATCCCACATCGCTGCTGCTCTGCTGCTGCCAGACTCCTGACTAAAACACCAAACAGTGGAGACACATCACAGCGCTTCCTGAAAAGCACTGCACTGGCTTCCTGTGTATCAAAGGATATATTTTGTCCAAGCGCTACCACTAAATAAAGCACAAAACGCTTCTCAGCCCAATACACTATCTCCGATCTACTGTTGGTACGACGTACGAAGGCATCCAGGACCCTAGCATTTGGGAAAACAGGTTTGCTGAGTGTTCCAGAATCAGAAGCAGCTTTTTATTTCTCTGCTCCTCCGCCTGGAACAAGCTTCCTCAACACCACCATCATCATCTTACTCCAACCAGGCTTAAAAACATGAATATGTGCTGCCAGCTCTCAAGAAATCACTTACATGACTTCTTTTTAATCTTCATGCATTGCTGTTTTTAACAATTTTATCTCTGCAGCACTCTATTTAAAATGCTGTAATGAAATTTTGTTATTGTTTAAATGCTATTCTATGTTCTATTTCAATGTATTTCCATGCCCCTGTGAAAGCACTTTGAATGCCTCTGCTGTCTGAATGGTGCACTTAGCCCAAGCAATAATTATGCTTTTGCTATTTCTGCTCAGTGATTCTTTCCCTTTAGTGCTAGCACCAAACATTTATAGCAGGCATCAGACTCTACTCTACTGTAGATAATCATCCACATCATCCTTATTGAGCTGTAAATATTCAGTCACGAGTATCACATTGCTACCTCCTCTGTTTAGGCGTGGGATAAAGAGATGCCCAGCGTGTATCTGCTCTCATGTGGTGCGTTTCAGGGCTGTGGAACATCCCTCAACCTACCTGCACGGCAGTCATCTCGGTGTTCTGGATCCTGGGCTCAGACCTGACTTACACCATTTTACCCCCCGCCCCCCAACTCATCTGCATCCTCACCAAGGTTATCCAACGGTACACGCCGATCATCAGGTTACCTTGTTGCTGTGGCGATGAGACTTGTTATGTGGAGAGCCTGTTAGGCCTCCCTTCATTTCCCAGATTGCACTTTAGAGGAGGTGTTTACGTTCATTGACGGTCCAGAGGGGAGGTTTTAATATGAAAAAAGACCAAACCTCTGCAACATGTTTCTGTTTCTGACGTATGAGTGAACTCATGACCAACCTTGGAGGACTAGACCTATGCAGTGACTTTGATTTTAAAAGCCATTCCCCTTAGGAGGATGGACATTTTCAAATTAGGCTAAAAAAAAGCTGTGGTATTTCATAGGTTCATGCTATATACTTCCTATACAAAAAACATGCAATAAAAAAAATAAAGGATCGCTTGATAATCAATCATGATTAATACATTTTTCATCCACATGCATTATAAAGTGATTCTAAAGAAGGATAACTAAGAAAATACGTTTTCTTTATTGAATCACTCTTGGGAAATAAAATCAAACAAAATATACATTTCATAAAAGACCTATTATATGTATGAATGCACATTTTCGAGTGAGGCAATTTATCTGAAAGAATAATAGATCTGTCACCTTTTGTATTTATTTACATAATAAATAATGCACAAATCAGAATCGTTATATACACATCATTGATGATGTTATATTTGCAGAAGCACTGCAAAATGTGATTATCTATTATAGAGTAACTAATAGTTCGAGTAGAAATTAATTAGCAGCCTGCATTGTTCATTTTAATCTTTACATCAGTCTCTTCACCATCACCTCCTCTGGCACATCTGCTGGCCAAGTGTTTTTCCTGCGTTTCACCTGAAATGTCTCACTTCCCAGGATGTCAGGAAGATGAACAACAACTCTCCACATTAACAACTCATCACAAACACAGCCTGTAACAGCCCCGGAGCTGCTGGAAGCCGCCGATGAACAAGGCGCAATCAGTCTTCTAATGTAGTGGTCCAGAACACCAAGATGCTGCTGTCCCCTAGTGAGGAGTTCCCACTGAAACTTCTTTATCTGATGCCTAGAGAAGACCTAATGGTTTCAGTAAGATGTCAAAATGACACACAAGCCAGGGCTGAAATATGTGTGAAAATCATACAGTGGCACTTTTAAGAAAAATCAAGGAATAAAATAAATGTAAACATTAATGTGTTAAACCAACTTTACATTCTGTGCCTTAATTGTGTTTTTTGTATGAAACTCACCCATTACAACACTCCTTGACACCGGATGACATCAGTGATGGCCCCGCCGTCCCACAGCAGAGGATCCAATGCAAAGACAACAGAAAACACAATCTCTCTCTGTGG
>NW_019174272.1:16006000-16034710 GCF_002260705.1 Seriola dumerili | reverse complement strand
AGTAGAACGCCTGCTTCTGTTTGGCTGAGGCGTCAGCTTGTCTGACATCTTTCTCGTTCGGCCAGTTCGGCCTCAGATTGTCCTGTAAAGTGGGCAAGGTTGTTCTGATCTTCCTGCCCATTAGCAGTTCTGCTGGACTGGCTCTAGTAGAAGAGGAGGGTGTGGCTCTGTATGTCAGTAGAGCTAGGAAGGGGTCTTCCTGTCTCAGTATCCCCTTAGCTAACTGGACAGCCCTCTCTGCCTGACCATTACTCTGAGGATAATGTGGGCTTGATGTCACATGGAGAAAGTCATAATCCTCACTAAACTTCCTCATCTCTGCAGAAGCTAGCTGGGGCCCATTATCACTCACTAACACCTCAGGGATGCCATAACGTGCAAAAGTAGCTTTCAGTCTGGCCACTATCTGACTGCTGGTGGTTGTTGGCAAATGTATAATCTCTAAGTATCTAGAGTAGTAGTCGGATATCACCAAGTAGTTCTGCTTTTTGAACTCACATAAATCTATAGCTACTTTCTGCCATGGCCTGGAAGGCAGCTCACTTGACATTAAAGGCTCCTTCCTCTGAGTGCTCTTGTTTTCTCTACAGAATGTGCACTGCTGCACTTTTGTAGTGATCTGTTCTGACATTTTGGGCCACCATACAGACTGGCTAGCTCTTTCCCTGCACTTTACTAGTCCCTGATGTCCGTCATGGATCTTCTCTAAGATAATCTCTCTCATGGTAGCGGGAATGACTATGCGACAACCTCTAGTGACTAAGCCCTCTAGCTCAGATAACTCCCCTCTCACCTGGTAAAAGTCTCTCACTACCTCAGGCACTTTTTCAATATACTCGGGCCATCCATGTCTGATAAAGCCCAAGACCGTCTGGAGCTGTGGATCATCAGCTGTGTGCTGTTTTAGCTCCTCCATCCTCTGCGGAGTGGCTGGCACCTGGCACACTACAGCATCAATGTGTGCTGCCACATCATCATGAGAAGCTCTGTCTCCGAAATGCTGCTCTGGGCTTCTGGACAGAGCATCTGCCACAGCCAGTGTTTTCCCCGGTGCATATTCAGCTATGGCATTGAAACGCATTAGCCTCATCAATAACCTCTGGCACCTGATGGGGACATTGTCCAAGTCTTTACTGTTCATGAGAGGTACGAGAGGTTTGTGGTCAGACTGTATCATCCGAGAGGGTACGAGAGGTTTGTGGTCAGAAGCTATCAGTCTGAAGTCTGAAGCTATCAAGTCCAAACAGGTATTTCTCAAACCTTTCACAGGCCCACACGCTGGCCAAACACTCCTTCTCGATCTGAGCATACCTTGTCTCAGCATCACTCAGACGTCGGGAGCAGTAGCCCACAGGTTTCCATTGGTCTCCATGTTGCTGAAGCAGGACGCCACCTAGTCCGTAGCTGCTGGCGTCCGCTGAGACTACAGTAGGCTTGGTGACGTCATAGAAGACAAGTACAGGAGCAGTGGCTAGTGCAGCTTTAAGCTTGTTGAATGCTGTTTGCTGTGCGGGCCCCCATAACCACACTGTCTTCATCTTTAGCAGCTCATATAGTGGCTGACCAACTGTGGACAGCTCTGCTACATACTTTGCCAGATAATTGACCATCCCCAGAAACCTCTTTAGCTCAGTCACATTCTGAGGTTGGGGAAAATTCTCTATCCCCGTTACCTTTTCTGGGTCAGGACGGACTCCTGTCTCATCGATAATGTGACCCAGGAAGCGGACCTGTTTCTGCTTTAACTTGCATTTTGCCTCATTCAGCTTGAGACCTGCTGCTTCAATGACTCTCAATGCCTCTGCTAGGCGCTGGTCATGGATTTCCTCATTTTCTCCGTGTATGAGGATGTCATCCATGTACACTTCTGTCCCTTCGAGACCTGTCAAGGTTTCTGCCATTTTCCTTTGGAAGATTTCGGGAGCACTTGTTATCCCAAAGGGAAGGCGGCGAAAGGCGTATCTCCCAAATGGGGTGATAAAGGTGGTTAACTTCCTGCTGTCCTCATGCAGGGGAATTTGGTAAAATCCACTTGCTGCATCCAATGATGTGAACACCTTTGATCCGGCCAGCCTTGGCATGATTTCCTCTGCAGTGGGTATTACATATTTTTCACGTTTCACCGCTCTGTTCAGCTTCCTGAGGTCTGCACAGCAGCGAACCTCTCTCTTATTGGGCTTGAGTACCGGTACCATTGCAGCACACCACTCTGTCGGCTGAGTAACTCTCTCAATAATGCCCTCATTTTCCATGCGCTGCAGTTCTTTCTTTACCAGTGGTACTAGTGGCAGAGGTATCCGCCTGGCTGTCTGCACTGCATATGGCTGAGCATCCTCTTTTAAGGCGATTTTCACAGGCTCTGTTTTCAGCAGTCCACCTGAGCCGAAAACACTACTGACCTCGTCCACTCGCCGCACTAGACCCATGGCCACAGCTTCAGGGCGGCTTAGTAGGCAGTTTCCTTTCCCTTTTATCACGTACACTGGGAATGTATACAGTCTCTCTTTATAACTGGTGGTGGTCTGGAACATTCCAGTGCACCTGATGTCGCCTCCTGGGCTTAGGAAGTGTGTGTCTGGAGGATCTAGTTGTACTTTTGATTTAATCTTTTTAAATATCTTTTCATTAATAACTGTAGCATCAGCCCCTGTGTCGATTTTAAAGGCTATTGGTTTGTCACATATTGTTAAGCTAACAGTCCAATTATCCTGGCTATCCTCTCGTCCCACTTCTCCGAGGAAGTATATCTGTTTCTCTCCTTCAGTAATTTCACTTACAGCTTTTGAGTGGCATTCACGTTCCCAGTGTCCCTTTCTGTGACATTTGTTGCATTTACTTTGCAGAGCAGGGCACCTTCTCTCTTCAGAGTGCCGTGGCTTTCCGCATCTCCCACATTTCCCATGGTCTCCCATATTGTGGGTCGTCGGACCGGTGTTCCCACGCTGCTGCCATCTCTTTTTCTTTTGTCGGCTGTCGCGGCGTCTGACGAAATCAACGTTAGCAGGTCTGGCCTCAGGTTGGTTGGACTGCAGACTGACCTGTTTAGTTATCTCCTCCGCCTGACGCACTTGCTCTATGACCTGCGCCAACGTCAAGTTTGCCATTAGCTGGAACCGCCGGGAGAGCTCTTTATCTATTATGCCTACCACCAAGCGGTCTCTGAGATGCTCGTCCCGCTTGTCCCCAAACTCACAGTACTCCGCCAGCTCGTACAGTGTCCGGATGTACATCTCCGCTGTTTCGCCTGCCTGCTGGTTCCGTTGATAAAAACATGCTCTTTCATGTATGATGTTGCGTCGAGGGATGAAATACTCATCAAACTTCTTTAATATGAGTTCGTAGTCCTTTTTCTGGTCTTCTGCCGTGAACACGAATGAGCTGAATATCTTTTCTGCTTCACTCCCCATCGCGTATATCAGCGAGCTTACTTGAATCTCCTCGTCGTCTTTGTTCAGCTTCGTTGCTAACCTGAAGCGCGAAAATCTCTGTTTCCACTCCGGCCATTCCGCGGGGCAGTCAAACTTAAACTCGCTCGGTGGAGTAAACTGCGGCATCGTTACTCTTGGCCAGATCCCACTTCTGACACCATGTAATGTTGTGGGTATTCAGTCTTACTGTATACTATAAAGGACCAACTCGGACGCTGTCGTGAGCTTAACTTTTTACTGCTCGTTAACTGCTTTGTCCAAAAACATATCAACAACCGTTACCTGTCTCAACTGCTTTGCGCATGCGCGCATCCCCACAGGTCTTAAAGTAATAAAACACATTTCTTTCATCACAGAGACTGTATTGTTTCTGCTGACAAGTGTGTAAGTTTAGCTTTGCGATGTTTGACAGAGCCAATAGTTTTGTCTCGTTTACTAATGTTTGTGATAGCTAATCCCATCTGGTTAGTTAACAAGCATGTACTGGTGTCACATTTGTGTGTTAAGTATCTCTAATTACTTGTCTATGCATTCACCTTACTTTCTAGTTTGCCAAGATGTGTTGTTGCTGTGATGTTAGGTATAGTAGCAGGAGAGTAGTGAGTATTGCTGTCTGCAGCTGGTCAGCTGGCTCTGGGAAACCGTGTCGCCCTCTCATCACATTAGTTTTGCTGTGGCAGGTGTAGCCACAGTTTGCTGTCTCATTTGCTCTGTATCATGTTATTTATCCGTACATGCACAATGTTTTATAGCCACAAGGACCTAAAAACACAAGTTTGCTTACACATTGGATTTATTTGGTTGGATGCATCATTTGAAATGTAACGTTACTTTTCTTGTTAGCTTAGCCACAAACCTACAGTCCTCTCCTTTGTCACTGTAGTTTTGTTAAAACAATCTACAGCTTTCTCTAGTTTTTACTCAGCTGTGTTTATGGTGCTGTGTTTGTGTGCATGTCATTTGTTTGATGATGTTTTATATTATAAAGTTACTTTTGCTTCAACTATTTACTTTCAGGCTGTATCGCAAGCTCTAGATTCTACCAATGTGTTGTTAATTTGGCAATGCGTGTGCATGACTTTGGGGGTTGGAGCTTCTGAAGGGAGGGGTGTATTTGTTTTTCTGTTGATTTCAAATATCAACAGTTTTTCTCCAGCACTGTTTACTCTACCTTTGTGTTTAAGAACATTTACTGCAGCTCCAGAGTTGTGCAGGAAAGATAACTTGGATGAATTACACAATTTGCAGAACAAATACAGCTGAGTATCATCAGCATAGCAATGAAATTAAATATCATGCTGTTATATGATTTGGCCTATAGGGAATAAATAAAGATAAAATCAAATTGGTCATAGAGCCTTGCAGCACCCAATACCTAGACAACACTTGAGAGGAGGTTACACTATTAAGAGACACAATAAAGCTGCTGTCAGAAAAGTATGTGGAAAACCACAGTCCCACAGATACCAACCCCAGTTCTCAGCCTTTCAATAATAACCATAAGATCAATCATATCAAATGCACTAAGGTCAAACAGAACCATGCAATAGTATCCATTAAGTCTTGCACAGTGACTTCCTCAACTGGACAGTGACCTTCTTGAGGCCTGTCCAGGCACTATCCAGTCCTTTATCTTAACTATATAGAAGGTCAAAATCCTGGAGGAAACAGGGAGAGCAGGAGAACCAGGGTTCTCAGTCAATGGTATTGAACAAGAATCTACAATTGTGCTGGTTGGAGGGATGATCTCTGAGTAGTATTTTGCTCTTGCACCTTTAATCTCACTATTATAAGAGTGTAATAAAAAATTTCATATGCTTATAGTGTACTGAGAGCTGAGACTTCTTTCTGAATCCCCTTTTATGCCACAGATTCTTCACTGAGTCATTAGTGTTTCAGAGCAAGTCTAAGGAATCACCAGACTTCACAAATAATGAAGAAAATCTTAAAGCACCAGTTTCATTAAAGATGCATGAGCAAATGTTCTGCTTGAGCGGAATCCTGTTCATATAACACGAATAAAAACACGACACAAATGATCAAAGACAAAAATGTCATTAAAACCGAAGATGATAAATCCAGAAGTCCAATGTCTGGCCATTTTATGGGTGTTGTGTGAAATTAAAAGACTCAATTACTAGATATTGGAGGACAACACATAACAAGAAGGTCTATGCAGTGAGTTTTTTGGAAAGGGGCCTCACAGGTAGAGAGATTGGAAGGTAACAGGCCACATCTAAAAGACTTTTTGAAAACAACTCCTGGCCCACCACCCCAACTGCAAGCTCTAAGAGATCTGATTAAATCATATTTCTAATACAAGCTTTGTTCATCTGGTTTGGACCAGGTCTCAGTAAAAAACAAAGTTCAGATTTTCAGATAGTATGAAACCACTTTGAATAGAATATTATTAGAGGTTGTATGTTTAAAAGAGCTAACCTGACAATAGAGGTAATAGGTACACCAGATTTAACAGCCAGAGAAATGGGACAAAAGTTCCTTTTGGTTTCTAAGTGTCAGACTCGAACTAGGAACTAGGACAGGACCCAAATGCACGACTCAAAAGACGAAAGTTCAACTAAATGATATTTATTGACAAAGTACAACAGAAAATCACTCTGAGAGGAAAAAACGGCAAACACCAGAGAACAAAAAAACCACTCGGTGAGGAAACAACAAAATAACAAAATAACGTGACTAAGCACAAAGTAGCAAAGTAACAAAACTAGAGTTGAGACTAAACGAGAGACAAAACAAAGTAATAAAGTAACAAAGTACACGACCTGAATTGACAAAGACTTTGGAGCGTGGGGCCGGGAGGTTCATGAACAAAGAACAAGACGAACTGGCACAGAACAAAGGGAAACGCAGACAGATATACACAAGGTAATGGGGAACAGGTGGAAACAATCAGGGCGAGGAAGACAATCAGACCAACGGGAGACACCAGGAGGAAGGGCAAGTTACCTGAAAAGAGAGGAGAGTCAAATGTCAAAATAAAACAGGAAGTGACGAGACAACACAGACACAAGACAGAAAACTAAACACAACCAGACACAGATCATGACAATACCCCCCCCAGGAACCTGAGGGTGATGAGCATAAAAGTCAGAGATGAGATCAGGGTCCATAATGAAGCTCGCAGGAACCCAGGAACGTTCCTCCGGGCCATAGCCCTCCCAGTCCACCAAGAACTGCCTGCCCCAACCCCTTTTGCGCACCGCCAGAAGGGCCTTGACTGAGTAGACCGGACCACCGTCGACTATCCGGGGGGAGGAGGAGGCCTGGCGGCGGGAACCATTGGGCTCTCCTTGACCGGTTTCACCCGGCTAACGTGGAAGGCAGGGCGGACCCTCATGGACTGGGGCAAACACAGGTGAACACAGGAGGGGCCGACGACCTTGGCCACAGGAAATGGACCCACGAATCACGGGGCCAGTTTCCTGGAGACGACATGGAGAGGCAGGTCCCGTGTTGAGAGCCAGACCTTTTGGCCAGGCTGGTATGGCAGAGTGGGTCGGCGCCTCCGATCTGCAGCCCTCTTCATACAGTCCACACTGCGAAGGAGGACCCTACGGGCGGCTGCCCAGATGCGATGGCAACGCTGGACCATGGTGTGAGCCGACGGAACAGTGACCTCCTTTTCCGCCTCGGGGAAAACAGGAGACTGGTAGCCGAAGACACACTGGAACAGGGACATGCCGGTGGCCGAGGTGGGGAGTGAGTTGTGAGCGTATTCCACCCACACCAGGTTCTTGCTCCAAGAGGCCGGGTTCTGCGACACCAGGCACCGAAGGCATGTTTCCAGCTCCTGGTTGAGGCATTCCATCTGGCCGTTCGATTCTGGGTGGTACCCAGAGGTGAGGCTGACGGTGGCTCCAATGAGAGCACAGAACTCCTTCCAGAACCTGGAGATGAACTGGGGCCCCCGGTCTGAAACAATATCCTTAAGGGAATCCATGGATACGAAACACATGAGTCATCATAACTTCTGCTGTTTCTTTGGCCGACGGCAGCTTAGGCAAAGCAATGAAATAAGTCATTTTAGAAAATCTGTCCACCACTGTGAGAACAGTGGTGTTACCTTCTGAGACTGGGAGCCCCGTGACGAAGTCCAGAGATATCTCAGCCCAAGGATGAGTAGGAATGGGAAGTGGCTGCAGCAATCCCATCTGCGCCTGGGAAGAGGTCTTGTTGCGGGCGCATATGGAGCACGCCTCCACATACTCCTGGACCTCCCTCTTCATTGAGGGCCACCAAAACCTCTGGGAAATGGCATACATAGTCCTTTTGACTCCCGGATGGCAGGTGAGCAGCGAGGTGTGAGCCCAATGAATCACCTGTGGACGCATGGCAACAGGGACAAACAAGCGATTTGCTGGACAACCACTAGGTGTCGGGTTCTCACCATTAGCATGCTTCACCTCAGATTCTATTTGTCAAGTCACCGCTCCAACCACACGGTTCAGTGGTAGGATGGGTTCAGGTTCCCTGGCAGTAGGCTCGGGGTCAAACAGACGGGACAAGTCGTCTGGCCTGTATGACAGCACAAAGTTAAAACGGTTAAAAAAAGAATGTCCATCTGGCTTGACGGGAGTTCAGTCTTTTAGCCTTGCGAATATACTCCAGATTTTTATGATCAGTCCAAACAATAAAAGGGTGCTGTGCACCCTCCAACCAATGTCTCCACTCCTTAAGCGCTGCTTTGACGGCTAATAACTCACAGTTCCCGACATTGTAGTTCCTCTCAGCTGGCGAAACCTTCCGAGAAAGGAAGGCACAGGGGTGAAGCTTGTTGTCCTTTTAGGAGCGTTGGGAGAGGACTGCGCTCACCCTGTCATTGGAGGCGTCCACCTCCACCACAAACTGCTGGCTGGGATCAGGAACGGTGAGGATGGGGGCAGTAGTGAAGCGTACTTTGAGCTGCTGGAAGGCCTCCTCAGCTTGAGGGGACCACAGGAACGGAGTCTGTGGAGAAGTGAGAGTGTGGAGAGGTGCTGCTAGGGTGCTGAAGTTTCTGATAAACTGCCTGTAAAAGTTAGCAAATCCTAAGAACTGCTGAACCTTTTTGCGGCTATCAGGTGTAGGCCACTGAGCCACAGCGCTAACTTTAGCCATTGGGTCCATTGGGTCGGGTCGTTTTGACATTAATGTCAAAATAAAACAGGAAGCGACGAGACAACATAGAAACAAGACAGAAAACTAAACACAACCAGACACAGATCATGACACTAAGAGCAGTTGAAGATCTATTAGTTATTAAAACTGGAGTATCATACCGTAAAGGCCATGCAGGAGTGTTGGTCAGTGACTGTAGGGTCCTTCAGGTCAAAAAACAGCTATTCAAACAACTCCCTAACTCTGCCTCTGTTGATCAATATTAACACCATCAGCATGAGCTCCACAAACATAACTACATAAAAATAGAGTGTTTGAAGTGACAGGAAGAAAGAGCAATGAAAAGTGGGAGAGAAAAAGCGATGTCAGAATGTTAAAGAAAGGGAAAAAGGCGAAACAATGCAAATAAAGGAGAATGGAGGGAAAAGGGTGGGAAAGAAGAAGTAAGCATAAAGGGGTGGTAGGAATAGATGGAAAGGGAGTTGATTGACTTTCTTTTGAAGTTAATCCCCATCCAGCAAGCAGCCGGCCTCACAGCCCCACAATTAGAGGCAGCTGTTGCTTGAACCATCATCTTGATATTCACAAACTGTATAAACACAGTCATTAAACTGACGTATCCACCTTTCTGCCCAGCAGTTGCATTCTCCTCAAAGAGGATGTCTACTGCCATTTGAAGGAACAGATCTAATGGTGGAAGTGCTTCTGCGTAACCCACCCCAACCTCCCCACCGCAGAGGCAAGTTGCATCCTGGACAGATTGAGGGTTAGCTACTTGACCAAATAGACTAACCACTACATCAATCACTGCACTATGTCCTAAAAACTGCTGAAGAATACTGACTTTCTTGTATGCTCTCCATTCAGGTTCACATTCACATTGAGTAACTTTTAAATTGGCTTCAATCTTTAGCCATTGCTGCAAAGTTTAAGGTTAAATTTAATTTTTACCATTTAACATTTGCATTTAATTGACTGGATTAATCAAAACAGACATTGCCAGCTGCTTATTCAATTTATAAACTTTTTTCCTCAATTTACTACATCATTGCATACAGTCACATCTCAATATAAATTAGATATACTGTTAATATTTTATCCGTTGTATATTTTCATTACTGGGTTTACCCAGTGCCTTTATGTTGTCTTTATGGGTTGTGGGTCCTAGATTTATTCATTCTTTACCTTATGTCCCCTGCAGAAGAAAGGCACTTTTAATATTCAAACAATCTTACTATTATCAGTGCTTTGCACCCTTGCTTTGGCAGGTATCCACTGTTATCATTGCTCAGAAGGAAATTATAGCACTATCATCCGGCACAGAGGCTGTGTCAGCCCACCTCAGCTATGACCCCCACCATCCCAACCCCTACTCCCAACCACCCACTTTTCATTTATTTTATATCTTTAGGTTGGGAGCTCTCCGTACGCCTCTGGTATATTGAAACAGAATGAGAATTGTTCCTGCTTTTCCATGAGTCAAAGAGGGTCCACATTGACAATCCATTCCATACATACTCAATTGAATTCAAGACATTTCCAAGACCTGGTCCACTCCAGCTTGGGTCAGCTTGTCATGTCCAGACCAGAGCAAGTGTCATGATTCTATTTATGATTCAAGAGTATTGGGACTCATTCAGGAGACCAGATGTTTCTTTGCTCCACAGACAAAGGAATTCACTTCCCCACAGTTCCTCAGTGTGCACACCTGGGGATGACCCTCGCCCAGGGACTTCACTGACCAGTCAGTGTTGGTCAGCGTGTGACCCCCCAGGGTGTCATCAAACAAAACCAGATCTCCTTCTCTGTTCATTCTCTCTCCTCTCTCGGCTCTTCAAAGGGCAACAAGGCCCCAGCCCAGGTCAGCCCTGCTACCTGAGACAACAACTGTTTTGCCGGCCTGGTCACAGCAGCCTGCAAACACTCTTCTCCTCAACAGCAGCGACCTGCTTAGGATTAACTGAGAGTGAACCAAGTCCTCTTCAGAATCAGCAACTACAACACAAGGCCAGCGAGCTGATATTCGAAGCAACAATGTGAATATTGCCAACTTCTACTTAGTAGAATTCCAATCCTTCAACTTACTGTTGATATGGTAATTTGGTTATAGTTATTAAGGTAATTATTAATCAGAGTTCCAGATTAATAGTAATAATTTTAGACTAAAACAATATTGGCTATTTTGCCTATTAGTTTAGGCTGGTGCCCCTGAGGACTTTAATTCATTTTAAAGTTATTATTTGATATTAATATTTTTAATATTAATATTTTCTTAATTTATGATAGCCAATAAAGAAATAGACAACTGAAGATCCAACATTTATGGTGTCCAGCTCATGAGGGTTGATGATGAAGTTTTATTCATTTATTTTAAAACATAATGCCTGGGGAGTTTCTGTAGACAGCACTCAACTAATCAATACAGAGATGGACTAAACTATATATGGAAATGTATATTTTAAGTTTACTTAACAAATTAAATTTACATATTGACACTTTCCAGCTAGTCTCAGCTTGTCAGCAAGACTGAGTGAAATCTTACTATGGTATCTACACAATAAAGACAAGTTTTTTATTTTATTTGTATACACCACCGGTTTCATCATCAATGAAATTAAGTGAATAATATGTATCCCTAGGAATTATGCCCATTATTCTGCATCTGATCCTGTTGACAGGATGACATCATGAGTCATGTAGCGGACATACCTGGCCTGGCATCAGTCACAAGCCATTAAAGAAGTTCATTGTAAGGACATGCAGAATTATGGATCCAAAATTGACACTTTGTTACTCTTCCCACCATCAAACTATCAAATTGATAGGAAACAGAGACAAAGGACCCTTCTCTCACAGACAGTCCATGCTTTTAGCATGTCAGAGAGATGCACAACCAGAATATCGGTCAAAGGGTCAGCTCCAGAGGATCAACCAAACTGGAAAACATAGGCAAAATCTCCAGTTTGTGACAATTAAGACATTGCCTATTGATATTTGATTGTTTCTTATATAGGACAAATAACACCAAAAGGTCTGATTGTCACTAAGGTGTGTATCCTGGGCTCTCTGTGTCATGCATGAACACACACACACACACACACACACACACACACACACACACACACACACACACACCAACCTCCCTTCCTCTGTCCCTCTCTAGATAAGAGTCATAAACTACAACCCACATTCCAATCCTGAGCAGTGACCAGCAGAACACTCTTCACAGACACAGACCTGAGGAAGAATATATAATTAAATATCTAACTGTTCTGTAACTCATGAGATGCTTCTATGTGATAGTTCAATCCCAAACTTCTATCCCTAGAATGTTTGAAATGTAACATGTAGACTTTAAGACAATGTCGTTCATGTGACCATACTGTCAGCATCCTTCACACAAGCTAACACACACTACATGACATCCAGAATGTCCATATTATTACTATTACAGTCAAAGAACTGCTGTGTAATCCACATTTATGGACTATTCGCTTTAGGAAATGTTTACATTGTTGTTTGATAAGTTAACCACTTGTATTATGATTCATTCCAGGTTTGAAGGATGTAATATGAAAGCAACACTTGTATTACTCCTGTCTGTCATTATTAGTGCCATTAGGTTTATATGTTATTTCATTTAATGTTTTGTGGTCATGGTGGAAGACGGATGTGCGAGTTTATAGGTAAATTCTAAAATTAAACTATTCAAAAGTTCAGAAGATCCTAATGATGAGTAATACCAAGAACCCGAGTACCCGGCTCGGAGGGACACCGGGGCCTTGCCCTGGAGCCAGGCCTGGGGTTGGGGCCCGTGGGCGAGCGCCTGGTGGCCGGGCCTTGACCCATGGGGCCCACCTGCAGGAAGAGTCAGCGGGATCCGGTGCATTGTGGATTTGGCAGCAGACCAAGGCGGGGGCCTTGGCGGTCCGATCCTCGGTTACGGAAACTGGTTTTTGGAACATGGAACGTCACCTCTCTGGCGGGGAAGGAGCAGGAGCTTGTGGAAGAGATTGAGCGATACTGGCTAGATATAGTCGGCCTCACCTCGACACATAGCGTCGGCTCCGGAACCCAAGTCCTTGAGAGGGGCTGGTCTCTCCTCTTTGCTGGAGTTGCTCCAGGTGAGAGGCGGAGGTCCGGGGGGGCTTTTTGGTGTCCCCCAGGCTCTCTGCCTGTATGTTGGAGTTTACCCCGGTGGACGAAAGGGTTGCGTCCCTGCGCCTTCGGGTCGGGGATCGGGTTCTGACTGTTGTCGGTGCTTATACGCCAAACAGCAGTTCAGACTACCCGCCTTTTTTTGGAGTCCCTTGGGACGGGTGCTGGAAAGTGCCCCGAAAGGGGACTCCATTGTCCTATTGGGAGACTTCAACGCTCACGTGGGCAATGACAGCGTGACCTGGAAGGGTGTGGTGGGGAGGAACGGCCTGCCTGATCTGAACCCGAGCGGCGTTCAGGTTATTGGACTTCTGTGCTAGTCACAGCTTGGCCATAAGTAACACCATGTTCAAACATAAGGATGTCCACAGGTGCACTTGGCACCAGGAACCCTAGGTCGCCGGTCTATGATCGACTTTGAGTCATATCATCAGACCTGCGGCTGCATGTTTTGGACACTCGGTTGAAGAGAGGAGGCAGAGTTGTCAACCGACCACCACCTGGTGATGAGTTGGATCAGATGGCGGGGGAAGACACCGCGCATACCTGGCAGGCCCAAACGGGTTGTGAGGGTCTGCTGGGAAAACCTGGCGGAAGAACCCGTCAAGATGATTTTCAAGCGCACATCTCCGGCAGAGTTTGGATCGCGTCCCGAGGGCAGTGGGGACATTGAGTCCGAATGGGCCTTGTTCGCTCTGCTATTGTTGAGGCGGCTGTTGCAAGCTGTGGCTGCAAGGTAGCTGGGCCAGTTGTGTGGCGTAACCCCGTACCCGCTGGTGGACACCAAGGGGTGGGGAAGCCGTCAGGCTGGAGAAGGAGGCCTACAGGGTTGGCCTGTGGGTCTCAGGAATCAGCTGACTGGTACCGGCGGGCCAAGCGGAGTGCAGCTGCGGCAGTTTGCTGAGGCAAAAACTCGGACGTGGGAGGAGTTCGGTGAGACAATGGAGGAAGACTATCGATCGGCTCCAAAAAGGTTCTGGCAAACCGTCCAACGCCTCAGGGGGGAAGGCGGCAACTCGCTCACATGTTTAACAGTGGGGGCGGAGAGCTGCTGACGTCAACTGAGGATATAGTGGGACGGTGGAAGGAATACTTTGAGGAGCTCCTCAATCCCACCAACACGTATTCCGTAGAGGAAACAGAGCCAAGAGACCTGGGGATGGATGATCTAATCTCCGGGGCAGAAGTCGCCGTGGTAGTGAAACAACTGCGTGGTGGCAGAGCCCCGGGAGTTGATGAGATCCGCCCTGGGTATCTCAAGGCTCTGGATGTTGTAGGACTGTCTTGGTTGACACGCCTCTGCAACATTGCGTGGACATCGGGGGCAGTGCCTCTGGAGTGGCAAACCAGGGTGGTGGTCCAGATCTTTAAGAAGGGTGACCAGAGGGTGTGTTCCAGCTACCAGGGAATTACACTCCTCAGCCTCCCTGGTAAGGTCTATGCCAGGGTACTGGAAAAGAGGGTCCGGTCGATAGTTGAACCTCAGATCGAGGAGGAGCAATGTGGTTTTCGTCCTGGGCGTGGAACTGTGGACCAGCTCTTTACCCTCGCTAGGGTGCTGGAGGGAGCATGGGAGTTTGCCAATCCAGTCCACATGTGTTTTGTGGATTTGGAGAAGGCTTACGACCGTGTTCCCAGGGGCTCCCTGTAGAGGGCACTCCGGGAGTATGGGGTGGATGGCCCCTTGTTAGTGGCCATTAAGTCCCTGTACCAAAGGAGTGTGAGTCTGGTTCGCATAGCCGGCAGTAAGTCGGACCTGTTCCCGGTGAGGGTTGGACTCCGCCAGGGCTGCCCTTTGTCACTGGTTGTGTTCATAACTTTTATGGACAGAATTTCTAGGCGCAGCTGGGTGGTGAACGGGTTTGGGTTCGGTGGCAGGAGGATCTCGTCTGTGCTTTTTGCGGATGATGTGGTCCTCCTAGCTTCATCGAGCACCGACCTTCAGCTCTCGCTTGGGCGGTTCGCGGCCGAGTGTGAAACGGCTGGGATGAAGATCAGCACTTCCAAGTCTGAGGCCATGGATTGCCCACTCCGGGTCGGGGGGAGGCTTTGCCTCAGGTGGAGGAGTTTAAGTATCGCGGGATCTTGTTCACGAGTGAGGGTAGGATGGAGTGGGAGATCGACAGGCGGATTGGGGCGGCGTCAGCAGTGATGCGGGCGTTGAATCGGTCCGTTGAGGGGAAGAGGGAGCTAAGCCGAAAGGCTAAACTCTCAGTTTTCCGGTCGATCTATGTTCCAATCCTCACCTATGGTCATGAACTTTGGGTAATGACCGAAAGAACGAGATCGCGAGTACAAGTGGCCGAAATGAGTTTCCTCCGCAGAGTGGCCAGGCTCAGCCTCAAAGATAGGGGTGAGGAGCTCAGTCATCCGGGAGGGACTCAGAGTAGAGCCGCTGCTCCTCCATGTCGAGAGGAGCCAGTTGAGATGGTTTGGGCCACCTCAAAGTCCCAGCTCCAAGCCTGGCTCTATAGCTATGTAAACTCTTAGCTCTGAGCTGCTAGCCACAAACTCATGGCTCTTGGCCATAGGCTTTTAGCCATGGCTCTTAGGTATTTTTGCACTTCATCGTTTTGTCCACGTCCTTTATTATTTCTTTGCAACATGCTCCAAATAACATTCTTTTTATCTACATGTGCGATCTTTTAAATTTTATAAGCCAAGTCAAGACCAACTGAACCAAAGAAGAAGCCTCAGAGCAATTTTGTAGCTTTTTAAATATTATCATGTTCTCCCTTTTGAAGCTTTTTGACAGTTTTAGAGTCATCTGATCAACGCCAGTCTCCTCTAAAGTTATCCAGCCCAAGTGAAGTGCCTTAGAGTTTATTTCACATCAACCCACAAAGACACCAGCAGATAACACATCTGCACGACTGCCTACAGAGAAGCCGACCAGAAATCAAGAGTGCCCGAGATAGAAAGTCTCCTGGCAAACTCCACCAGAGCTGAACCGCTGAGACACCGGCAGAATCCGTCAGCATGATAACGGGACACGGCCTCCAGGAGAATCCACCTAGATCCTGCGTCTTCAGGGTTACCACGGCAACCACAGCCACCTGGGTTCCAGCCAAGGGTCTTCAGCTACAGCACAACTCACAGTAGGCCGGTCTTAACACTCTGCTCATGACTGGGTTGATGTCGAAATATAGCAATACTTAATAATCTAATCTCATTTGTAGACGTAATACCATTAGCTGTATAGCCATAACATATTCTCTCCCACCATTGCCAACTCATCACACTGCTCATTTCATCATTATTTTCATCTCTATGATTATTACACCTTGCATTTACTCTGTAGATAGTAGTTTAGTTAATAAACTCCTTTATTTACACCCAGCTGTTGTCCTGTTGTGTTCTTTTGAAGTAGAGACTGGCGATCCATCGAATCAAGGAGTCATGGCTTCTGATATGAGATTGATAACATTAATCAATTAATTAATTCATTGTTGTCCTTTCCTGAGGACTGGTGCCCCATTTCAACGAGAGCAAATTCTAAATTGTGGTGTTAACGCCAGTTAACAGTCACTGAGACAGTCAGTTAGACAGTCACTGACAGTCAAACTAACTATTAACTAACTATAGCTGCTTAAAAACCGCTTTGTCACTTGAATAAACAAAACATTGCTTGGGGGCATTTGCTGAAATGACTGATGCCATTGTTTTTAATACTATGAATAAGAGTGTTATTATTATTATCATCATTATTAGTATTACTTATTGGCTTAATCAGTTAATAGAGTAGTTGTAGTATGTTGGATGTTTCATCACAACAAACAAGAAAAAACTAAAATAAGAATTAAAATGATAAAAACTACTTGCAGTTACTTTCAAAGCATCTTCATTGTCTGCCCTTGCCAGTGTGGTAATAAATTAGATTATAAGATAGATAATAAGATTTTATACAAATGAACTTATTAACTTAAAAAAATCTGAATTATAAATGTTCTTGCAGAGTAAAACACCACTGAACAAACTGTAAGGATTTTGTAAAAGTGTTTAATATTCAAAATGTATGTAATGTGATGTAATGTGGAGATTCCTATTGACTATCCCTTCCCTGAATGTGACTAATCTTGTGATTACTTGAGAATTGCTCTTAAAAGTTACTGTTGCACTAATTTATGGAAATTAAGGTAAAATAAAGCATTGCCAGTGATTGAGTTATAAAATCCTGTCTCTCCTGTCATAGATCAGGATAGAACTCTTTGCAGTGTTTCAGTATCTGATATGCTGTCATACTCATGGTCATTTGAATGAACGATGCAACCTTTTTTTGTCTGAATTAGTACACTGTGATGTAGGGACACAAGTAAAGCCTCTACTGTTCTGGCATTTCTCCCCTCATATAAAAAGCGAAGTAGATGAGTTGATGGACTGTCCTGCCTGTTGTGTGTCCTTCATGATCACCACGGACTGAATTGCTGCTGCTCACCTTTATCCCACTAATAGAGCAACTGCAGCCCTAACAGTCCTGCAGCTGATGGGTGCACATTAGAACATGCAAGGTGCTCCTCTCTTTTTCATTATTCCATGATCATGCATCCAAAGCTGCACACACGAACACACACCCCTATTATATCTTCGTCATCAACATAACATTTGCCCTGTCCTTGGGGAATATTACTAGCAATGAAGCTCATCTGTGATGGAGCCAGAGCCACTTCAGCATCATGTACACCACAGCCAGGACTTTAATATGTAGATTTATCATCCCATTCAGCAGCTTTCACATTAATCACCTGTCAGGACGGCAACCGCTGAGCTTGCACTGAATGCATCTATTTGTTTCTGACAAATGACAGAGCTAAACATGTCTGTCAATACATACTCTGATACAATACTATAAACATGTTTTTTTTTTTTTTTTACAATATAAAGACATGTTCATTATTTTACATTTACATTATTTACATATTTACATTTTCAATTTATAGCATGTAATTAAAGGTCAAATCTTTTAAACATAAAAAATAGGATATTTTATATGTTGCCAGTGTAAGTCTTTGAATTATCTTTTTAATATATTTGACATGAACTACATTGTGTTTGACCTGCTCTTTATAAGTTGAACTCCCTCTGAAATGTGTGCATTTTAAGTGTTTGGCTGCTCTTGATGTAAAATATTGAACTTAAGTAAGAAAGTAAGAAAAGTAGCAGGTAGAAAGTCAGAAATTAACATAGGGAGACTCATCTGTCAAGTCAATCACTAAATTCTTTAAATCTTATGTAACCAGTGGAATGTTGCATAATTGGTGTGATATTTTCTCATTTTTTTTAAGCCAGTTAAATCTATGGCTGGAGCCTTTTGTATGAAGCCAAAGAAGGCAGAGATTTACTACTGCCCAACATGACAGGAGGGAAGCTACATAGTCAGTAGAAATGAAATGGTTACTGGTTTCATGCTATGTCATGGTAGAAATGCCAGACAGTTAGTATCACAGTTTAAATTTTAATTATCACTATAACCGTGGTTGATTAGCTTGGTTAATTACTGTGGTTCATTTGACTCACGTTTCTGTACAGGATCAACCAACAACAGTCTCCCAAAAGCAACATGGGTGTCATTCAAAGCATGGCGGAAGACAGTGACAGCAGCACTCCTTAACCTTTTTACACCAAAGTTAGCAGGTATAAGCAGGTTTTTTAAAAGCCAGTAAACCTGATAAAAATGGCAATTGACTCCTTTTATGCTACCAAACGAGTTTGCCTTTCTGTTCGGAGCGATGTCATCACATGCACTTACAGAGCACACACATCTGCTGAGCCTTCGTGTGATATGCTTTGGTCGATGATGGTGTGTTTTTAAAAAGGGCTGTAGCTCACTGTTATCCACAAGCAGTGTAGCTGCTTTGTTTGTGGTTTAACAGCACCATGCTGGACAGGAGTCAGGTGTGTCTACATTGTCTGTACTCTGAGAAACATCAGAGCACAGAAAATATAAAAAAAATAAATAAAATTGCTATTCCCATGTTTACAGAGTGGACATGCAGTAGGCAAACCCAGTACTGCTACTGGCCGCTTATGACATATATGTGTTCGACATGTGTATTATTTAAATGTTTAAATGCAAAGATTCACTAGGTGAAAGGATTTCAGGTTGTGTTTTATTACTTTTTGAACATTTTCAGCACATTTTAACAATATCATGATAATACTGATAGACATGATCATTTTGGTCACTGTAATCATAGCGTGGTGCAGAGTGAAGCTGCCCTCCACTACACATTTAATTTGAAAGTCTTTTATTTTGTTCTGCAAAGAGCAAACATATGTATTTTATCATCACCGTTCGCCACACACACACACACAGTAACTTCACACTCAAGTGTGTGTTCTCGTTCTCTGAACGTGTTCGATATTCGAACACAGAAAAATTATGAACATCTGCACTAACATCCAAACAATAAATCATGTCTGTTGTATCGCTATTCCAGACCATTTTCATCATGTACATTCAATATCAACTTGTTTCTCAAATACACAGTCAGCCAATCATGTATACCAAACATTGTCAAATTAATCAAATCAACCATGTATCTATTTTAAGTTATTTATTTATTTATTTATGAACTAGACATGAGCAGTCCGGGCTCTTTAGACCAGCTCGTAGTTCTACTCTCCAGCCTCCCGCTCACTCGAGGTAACTAAGCAACCAGTGCTAACTACTGGCTAGCCATTTTCAGTGCATTACGTTCGCTGACCAAGTAACGTTCATAAACAATCCCACATATAACGCAACCGGGATCATAAACTACGACACAACATATTCACCCATCAATTACACAATTCTAACTCTCCCTTCTTACCTGCAAAGAGCAAACATATGTATTTTATCATCACCGTTTGCCACACACACACACACACAGTAACTTCACACTCAAGTGTGTGTTCTCGTTCTCTGAATGTGTTCACGCGAGACTTCCCTTGTCCCTGAACACACAGTGTAGCGAACGCGCTAGTGCTGCTGGTCGGAGTTAGACACTGCATACTGCTAGATAACACTACATTTTTCAAACAATAAACCAACCTTTCCTTATCATAAAACACAGACACAATTTTCACCACACTCTGAACATGAGCTGTACTAAATGGAAATTATGTTAAACATGTAAATAATAATAATAATAATGTACGTATATCAACCCACTGATGGCTCTGTATGCCACATAATCATAATACTAAATATCTTTACAGTTTCATGTCTAATAGACAGAGTGGAATTATTGCATGAATGTTACCTAATATTTGGTGAAAAGGAAAAAATTGTTTTGCTTAAATTGAAAGACACAATACAACGACTGATTTAACAATGTAACCAATGTAGAATCTTCAAATAGACTGTCTTACAGACATGATGCACATAGACATGTTGACATAACAACCCTTGAGTATTCAGTTGTCATTTCTACATTATTACTATATCATTACATGGGTCAGACCACACTCAACTAAACACCTGTAAAGTTTCATGACTGCATCTTTCACAGTTGTGACACTATCACACTGACGAAACCTGTCCAAACAGACAGACATGTAAACACCTGCCAATGTAGGCTACTCAAAACCCACCACAGTAGATACCTCCATGACATTTTGATGACACACACACACACACACACACACACACACACACACACACACACACACACAGACTCACAAGGTGAAAACAACAGCAGCCACATGCTGTTACAGCTGGTAAAAATTACACTATCTGAGTGATCAGGGACAGGACAAGCCAGTATTGGATTTATTATATTTATATGCATTTGTGATTTAAATAATACAGAAATTAGTGTGAAGTATGACAGGGTGGTAACTCTGATGCCATGGGTTAAGATTTTGGTGTTTCCTAGTTGTCAGTATTGATGTTTGTTTTATTTTACCATCTTTCTTTAACCATCATATGTTATTTACCACGAAAAGGAGTCAACTTCAGTCAGTTGACTGTTTGAAATAATGTCCTTGACTTAGCGTCAATTTGGGCTTAAAAATGGAAATAATCTGGGAAAGCAGTTTGAAAGAGGTCCATTTTATCAAATGTGGAGTTAAGATCTAAGAGGACAGGTAACGATGGATTTCCAGGCTCAGCTGATAACAGAAGATCATTCATCACTGGGAGAAGTGGAATCTCAGCACTGTGATGATGAGCTGGACTGAAACCTCTCAAACAGACAATGCTCATTCATTACAGATAAGAGTTCTATGATTTTTTTTCAAAAGCCTTTGCATGAGAGGGGAGTAATTAAAGCACTGCAGTGAAGTGTTAACTTCCTTAGAAGAGATTCTGAAAGACAATGGGTGGATGCAAATTGTTTGGAAACTATTTGTAAAAATGAAGAACTGCCTCCTTTAAGAGAACAGTATAAAGAATACCAGAGACCATAAGTGAAATAAATATGTTTATCTGCTTTTACTATGTCTTTGGGCTTCTACTTCAGCTGCTTACTTGTATGTTTTTTCTGGTGTTTTTTTCTTCCATGGAAACAGTGCAGTAATTATTATTTTCTTAGAAGTGTAAAACCATCATGGTGCCACATTTATGAGCTGCTGTATTCTCCATCAGTAATTTGTAATTCTTTTAACACAGTGAGCTTGTATCACAGAGAGCGCACTCATTTATTCTGGTTATATATTCACACAGGCAGCCTTCTTTTGAACCATAAATATAATGTGGCTGAGTGCAACATTTGTCAAGACCACACGTCCAATCACAACCCCTAACACCAGTGAGTCTTTGATCACAGTCTGTGACCAATTCACCTCAGTCCCAACGCATTGTGCTAATATAGAAAAAATGGTGGTCTTTTTGCTTATTTGTAGAGCAAATCAGAAAGCTGTTTAACCACATATTTACACATCAGTTCAGCACAGTACCCTAGGGTGCCATTAATAATCTGGATGACTTAGTACAGTTGCAGAGTGCTGAGTAAAGCACCACAGTGAAGTATCTAAAGGAAGGTGCCAATGGTTTTAAGGACAGAGTTGTCTTGTTAGCTGTTTTTGTATTTGACATTCATAACGTACAAAATGTTTGCTTGCTATTAGACTTTGTAGACACCTAAGACATAATGCAGGAAGACAGATGTGATGTCTGGCGGCAGTGAGATGATGAAATGGTCCATCTACAGTGACAGTGCAACATGCAACACTGCGTACTGATGACAAAGTGTCAATAAATTGTGGATGGATACAGACAGTTAAAAGGACACAACAGCATTTTGGAGAATATGCTTGTTTGTTGCTTTACTTTCAGCTGAAAGATGGCTCTGTTCTATTAAAGTATCCGGTAAGCCATGACAGTGCGAAGGTGTATGTACAATACCAGGACCAGCCATCATATATTTTATTATTTACACACAATTTAAAAAATCAAATCAAGATGATCCTCCCAAGAAAATAAACAGCATCATCTGTTTCAGCCAGTTCACCAAAAATGTTTGAGTGACAAAGCCTTAGTAATTATGTTAGGAGCCAAAAAGGAAGTCAGGTGATGTTGATACACAGCGACAAAGTCCATGGCGGTTGGGTGGATGGACAGATCAACACATCAGCCTTGAACTTCTGTTTTAATTCAGTTTACATTAGCTATCTTTGTAACCATGCTGACAAACCTCCCTTAACCTTAATGTAGTAATTTAACCCATACCACAATCTTTCCCTACACTTCACCAAGCCGTTCTTGTCCCTAAACCTAATTGGAATGGAGTAAATGGACTGCAGTTTTATCAACCACTCAAAACGCTTTACCTTACAAGCCACAATCACCTATTCATATGTCACAGGGTTACAAGGACTGTGTGATGGTCTCCATAACGCTGCTATGGTTATGTTTTTATGGTGTGATACTTTTAATTTATTCTTTAAAATTTATTGTGTTCTGTTTAACCCTTTTAATGGGTCTGTTGTGTCTTATGAAGTGTTAAATCTGGTTGCTGTGGACTATATGAATAGTGTTTGAATTATGTTTAGTCCCGCCTGTATTCTTTAAAACCTGGAAGTGGGGCCAGGGCTAGACTTTCGGTTAATAACTGACTGAACTACTGATTCCTCCACCTGTACACACTGTTTTTGTTACATACACTAGGTGCAGGGGTGCTGTTTCTGTTGTTTTTTTTGGTTAGTTTTGGTTTTTAGTTAGCTTTGGTAATCAGCCTTTGTTTTTCCTTTTACTGTGAATTAGTTAAATAAGAAAACGTATTAGCTCCTGGAGAGTCCTCCTTTTGTTATATTCTGTTTTTTTTTAACAGCACCCACCGGCCCCATTCCTTGGTTTATTTTGTCCCTGTTAACCATTACCTCTACGAATTTATGTTACAATAAACAACTCTACACCTGTCAACAACTGGGTTTTGTGTTGCTTCCCTTTCCCCTGTGAGCCAGGTTGTAACATAGGTGGGGGCTCGTCCGGGATATTAAGCTCCGTTAAAGGAGTCCCGGATCTAAAAGTTGTTGTAGTAGCGTGGATTCTGGAAGTTTTGGTTAATTGGATTTTTGTCAGTTAATTGGTTAGTTGATTGTTGGGAAGTGGGTGCTGCTGTGTGCCTTTAGTCCTTAGTCATGTCTCAGTTTGACTTAAATAGCTTCCTAGCCTCCCCCTCCCTCAGTCTGATTGATAGCTGTCGCAAAGATGAGTTGGCTCAAATAGCAAATCACTTCAGTCTCACGTATCGCAAACCGATTTTGAAAAAGGAGCTTAAGGCTCTTGTTGTTGGAAAATTGGTGGAGTTGGAGATTATTAAAGTGCCGGTGCAGACAGAGTCAGCTGTGCTGGAGGATGGCACCCTGGGTAAAGCGGCGGGTAGCCGACCACTTAAGGGTGATCCTCTTGAGAAGGGTGGTGTTGAGGTATCCTCCGGTGAGGAGGGTGAAACAGCGGAGCGGCCATCGACGCCGGTAACGCTGCCTCGCTATGACCCCCTCTCTCCTATCCTCAGTAGCTCTGGGTCCAAAACGGAGGCTCGGCTAAAAGTCCGCATTGCTCGTCTCCAAATGGAATCCCAGGAGAAAGCTAGAGGCAAGCAAGCTGAACTGCAGTATCAACTAGAAGTTAAAAAGATGGAAATTGAAGCTGAGAAAGCTATTCGGCTGCGTCAGCTGGAGCTTGAGTCTCAGAGGTTGGCTCAGATGCCGGGTGCCACTTATGGTCTGGCGAGTAAGCCCTCTTCTTCCACCACTTCACCACCAGGTGCATTTGATGTCAGTAAACATGTTGTTTTGGTGCCCACGTTCCGTGAGACTGAGGTGGATTCCTATTTTGGCGCGTTTGAGCGCATTGCAAAAGCCTTGCAGTGGCCACCTGAAGTTTGGGCTCTTTTGCTCCAGTGTAAAATTCATGGGAAAGCTCAAGAAGCTGTAACTGCGAGTAAGAGGGTTGCCAGATTTAATAAGTGGTGTTACAGTAGCTGTCTTCCAAGAACTTGGGAAGACTCCCTGACAGCAGGACTGGTTTAATATCTGAGGGGAGGGGAGAGCCTAATGATGAGTTAGAGCTTTAAACATTGTTTGCTTTTGATATTTTAAGAGCATTGATTATTTTATCTGCTTCATGAATGTATCTTGTGTGAAAGAGTGGTTCTGCAACAACCAATGAGGAGGATAGTAGCTGCAAGGCTGCAATCTTAAATGGAGTAGTGTTCATTTGAGTCACAGATTAACTCTGTAATAGTGGTTACTGAATCAATAAAATAATGATTGAAAGCTTCAGCAATTTTGACTGGGTCCCTTGAAAATGTTTCTCCTTTTGGTCTGCTTTTCTTATTTTGTAGGCACACACCACAGTCCAAGGGCAGCCTACATGTCATAGAGACATCTATTGTTAGACAATGGTTCACTCTTTAACTTCTATTATGACCATGTCCAGAATGCCAAATTCCTATCCTCAGTAGATTGGGTGTGGTACGAGAGATGTGTGATGGAATCATGTGATGCTGCGAGTTATATATTCCCTGTTGGACAAGATATCTTCATGCATTGGTGTGGCACTACTTTGGGTCACTTGCTGACAAACTTTCAGTACATCTTTCCAAGACAACTGAATCTGAATTTATTTTTCAGCTCACAAGAATTTCCATTTGGTGGTGTCAGCAGGACCTCAACACAATAAGATGGTAAGTGCAAATTTAAAGCTTTTCTTTGCTTTTGCCTCACCTTGTCTGTGTTTCACAAGATCATACAGAAATTATGTACAAGGATTTCAAGTTGGCTGTGAACATCTAGATAGATAGATAGATAGATAGATAGATAGATAGATACACTGTTGGTCATAAAGTTGCAATAAAATATTTTTTTAAATATTTTTTTTAGCACCAACAAATGTTATGCATGAATTCATTTCACCTGGGTAATTGGGACACATAATGTGCACCTGGTCAAAAATGATTACTGATGCATTTAAATAGGAATAAACAGAGGATTGTGTCTGAAACAAAATTATTCCAACTTTATGGGCAACAGTGTAGGTAGATAGATAGATAGATAGATAGATAGATAGATAGATGATGGATAGATAGATAGATAGATAGACATCATTGTTGATAATAATAATTATAAAAACAGTTAATAACGAATGAACAATAATAATTAGATTAGTCCACTTCCTTCGACTGAGGTATTGTATAGCCTGATGGCAGTGGGAACAAAGGATCTCCTGAACCTCTCTGTTCTGCAGCGCAGTGAGATGAGACATTTGCTGCACCTGTAGCTGCTTCTTTGTCCTGCCAGAATGTTGTGTAGAGGATAGTTGGTATTGTCCAAGATGGCCTCCACCTACATTGCATGCGTCTCTCCACAACAGCCCTGAGTGAGTCCAGACACTGCCAAGCACAGACCCAGCCTTTTTTACCAGCTTGTCCAGTCTGTTTGTGTTCCTGTTGGACATGCTGCTGCCCCCAGCAGACTACAGTATAAAAGAGTACACTGGCCACCACTGACTGATAAAACGTGCAGCATTTTGCTGCAGACGTCAAAGGACCTGAGCTTCCTGAGGAAAAAGAGCCAGCTCTGCCCCTTCAGGTAGATGGCATCCGTGTTCAGGGATGTGTCCAGTTTATTGTCCAGGTGTACACCTAGGTATTTCTTTAAGCCTGACATACTGTGGTTGTTTTATCAGGTAATCCACAATCCAGCACGTGAAGCAGGGATCCACCCCCATCCATTCCAGCTTGTCTTTAACGATGGGGGGGGGGGGGTTAAATGGTGTTAAATGCACTTTAGAAATCAAAGAACATAATCCTCATATAACTACCTGGCTCATTCAAGTAAGAATGGGCCCGGTGGAGCATGTAAAGGATGGCATTATCAACTCCAATATGTTCCTTAGCACTAATCCCTTCTTTCAACTGCGCGATTTCTCCCTTTACTACACGTATCGCACCAGAAATATTCTCTACTTCAGGCTTCATTCCTCTCCTCTCCAATAGGTTTGATATTTTTTATTAAAGTAATCTCTCAGTTGGAAATATCTGATGAGATCCTGTTTCTCCAATTGTGCTTTTCCCTAAGATGCCCAAAGGAAACCAGACCAGCATTAGTAGAAATTGTGCAATATGAGGTAATACCCAGGTTTTGTCTCAATGTGTAAACCTGCTGTCCAGTTTGGCCGGTGTGAACTCCGTATCAGCTGTTACCCCGCAGCGCAACAGTCGTGCGTTTCTTTCATATTTAGAGGCTTTAAGGATTTTGTAGCCATATGTTTAGAGGGGTTTCGATCCAATTACCTAGTTTATCTTCCAGTAAGTACTTTTTCAAGAGGATTTGCCTCCCAACCACAGATGGGAGAGGTTCACATATAAAGTTTTGTTCCAACTCCTTCCATTTTGCTCACACTCCGATCACACCAACCGACCAGGAAGCGCAGCTGGGCCGCTCTATAATAATCTTCCAAACAAGGTAGGGCTCTTCCACTCTATCTTTGGGCAATTGTAGTGTCTGATATCTAATCCGTGGTTTTTTGTTTTGCCCAGATAAAAGTAGAAATCATCCTATTCCATTCATTAAATTTCTTTGGTGGTATCTCAATTGGTAATGACTGAGAAGAGGTATAGGAGACGCGGGCAGTATGTTCATCTTAATTATGTCTATCCGGTATGTACATATTTGTCGGTAATAAGGACGAGCGGTTTAAGTCTGCCTTGATGTAGTGTTATGGAGGTATAGTTGTGGTCATAAATGTAGTTAATTTCGGTATTCGTACTCCAAGGTATTTAATTATATTATCTGTCAGTTTAAATTTACATGTTCTATAAATGCTTTCATGTGGTTAAAGTAGGTTAAAGGTATTGGGTTTGTTATGTAGGTTTGTAAAGTGTTGTAGACCAGCCAAATTTTTCAAGTAATGTAGTAATTTATAGGAGTTAACTTTTGGACTTTTTTTGGGGTTACTAAGGGTCATAGAATATCATCCGCATGTAGACAATTTTTATACTGTATATTTCCAATCGATACACCAGTTATGTCCTTATCCTCTCTTATCGCCTGAGCCATGGCTCAATAAAAAGAGCAAAAAGGTGTGGGCTAAGGGACACCCCTGACGACACCCCCTTTCAAGATATACTGTATTAGACAGGGACCCATTAATTTTTTATCGGCGGTGGGGGAACAGTATAGGGAGTTTAGACATCCGATGACCTGATCGTTGAAGCCAAAAAGTTTGAGAACCACATGTAAATAATCCCATCGAACGGAATCAGAAGTCTTTTCAGCGTCAAGACTTATAGCTATAGATTCTCTGTGCTACTTCTCATCTGGTTACTGAGGTGAAAGAGTTCGTCGCACGTTTATCCTGGGTTTGCCTGTACTTCACAAAGCCCGTCTGATCGGGTCTATCAGATCTGGGACGATATCCTCCATCCTTTTTGCTAGTATCGATGCATATAGTCTGTAATCCATGTTTAAAAACTGATATGGGTCTGTACGAGCTACATTCTGTCTTGTCTTTGGGGATTACTGAAATTATATCTTGTCTCCAGGAAAGCGTGTTTCACCGCCCTTAAGGACATTATTGAAACAATCTTTAAGTATCGTACAAGGATTTTTCGAAAGGTTTAATACCATGCCGCTGGATAGCCATCAGCTCCTGGCATTTTACCTGTTTTCAATCTCGATATGGCTTTATTTATTTCTTCGTCGTTATGTCATGGGTCATTATTTCATTCTGCTACGTTTCCCACCGATGGTAAATCTGAGAGATATAGAAAATCTGATACAGTTACCAATTCAGATGCCTGAGGTTGTGAGTATAAATTCTTATAATAAGTTTCAAATGAGGATTGAATATCTTCCAGTTTGTGATACATCTTATCGGTTTGTGGATCTTTAATTTCGTGAACAAATCTCTCTGCCAATTGTTTGCGTATCCGCCACGCAAGCATTTTTTTTATTTAGGGCCGTTTTCATAAAAGGTTTGCCTGACAAATTTAACTTTTTTCTCAATTTCACCTTCGTATATGTTATTCAGAGTTTGCTTTGTATCTTTGATTTGGCTTAGGACGTCAATATCATTATATTTAATATGTCCAATTTCCAGGGATTTTGTATGTTTTGTTATGGCAGACACTTTTTGTTAGTTTTGTTTTGCACTTAATGTTTTATTTTGTAATTTGGTTCCTTGTGTGTCTCAGTGTTTTTGCATCATGTCTTGGTCTTGTTTCTGTGTAGTGATTGTCTGCCCCGCCCTAATGTGTTTCACCTGTGTGCAATCACCTTGCCTCCTGTGTCTATATAGTCTTTGTGCTCCCCTTTGTCTAGGTTGGTTCGTCTGTTGTCTCCCGGTTTTGTTCACGTCTGTTCACGTTGTCTGTTCATGTCACGTTCACGTGTGGTTAAATAAACCTGTCTGCATCGTCTCCCATGCGATGGCTGCATTTGAGTCCTACTTACCTTGCAAAACCTGACACAGACCAGTGGCCCTCACATCACACATCATGAAGACCCTGGAGCAGCTTCTTCTCCACCCTTCTGAGGCCACAGGTTGAACATGCACTAGACCACCTACAGTTCGCTCTAC
>NW_019174272.1:15989715-16005975 GCF_002260705.1 Seriola dumerili | reverse complement strand
GTTTTATCAGGTAATCCACAATCCAGCACGTGAAGCAGGGATCCACCCCCATCCATTCCAGCTTGTCTTTAACGATGGGGGGGGGGGGGTTAGATGGTGTTAAATGCACTTTAGAAATCAAAGAACATAATCCTCATGTAACTACCTGGCTCATTCAAGTAAGAATGGGCCCGGTGGAGCATGTAAAGGATGGCATTATCCACTCCAATATGTTCCTTGTAGGCGAACTGTAGGTGGTCTAGTGCATGTTCAACCTGTGGCCTCAGAAGGTGGAGAAGAAGCTGCTCCAGGGTCTTCATGATGTGTGATGTGAGGGCCACTGGTCTGTGTCAGGTTTTGCAAGGTAAGTAGGACTCAAATGCAGCCATCGCATGGGAGACGATGCAGACAGGTTTATTTAACCACACGTGAACGTGACATGAACAGACAACGTGAACAGACGTGAACAAAACCGGGAGACAACAGACGAACCAACCTAGACAAAGGGGAGCACAAAGACTATATAGACACAGGAGGCAAGGTGATTGCACACAGGTGAAACACATTAGGGCGAGGCAGACAATCACTACACAGAAACAAGGCCAAGACATGATGCAAAAACACAGACAAACAAGGAACCAAATTACAAAATAAAACATTAAGTGCAAAACAAAACTAACAAAAAGTGTCTGCCATAACAAAACATGACAAAATCCCTGGAAATTGGACATATTAAATATAATGATATTGACGTCCTAAGCCAAATCAAAGATACAAAGCAAACTCTGAATAACATATACGAAGGTGAAATTGAGAAAAAAGTTAAATTTGTCAGGCAAACCTTTTATGAAAACGGCCCTAAATCAAAAAAAATGCTTGCGTGGCGGATACGCAAACAATTGGCAGAGAGATTTGTTCACGAAATTAAAGATCCACAAACCGATAAGATGTATCACAAACTGGAAGATATTCAATCCTCATTTGAAACTTATTATAAGAATTTATACTCACAACCTCAGGCATCTGAATTGGTAACTGTATCAGATTTTCTATCATCTCTAGATTTACCATCGGTGGGAACGTAGCAGAATGAAATAATGACCCATGACATAACGAACGAAGAAATAAATAAAGCCATATCGAGATTGAAAACAGGTAAAATGCCAGGAGCTGATGGCTATCCAGCGGCATGGTATAAAACCTTTCGAAAAATCCTTGTACCGATACTTAAAGATTGTTTCAATGATGTCCTTAAGGGCGGTGAAACACCGCTTTCCTGGAGACAAGATATAATTTCAGTAATCCCCAAAGACAAGACAGAATGTAGCTCGTACAGACCCATATCAGTTTTAAACATGGATTACAGACTATATGCATCGATACTAGCAAAAAGGATGGAGGATATCGTCCCAGATCTGATAGACCCAGATCAGACGGGCTTTGTGAAGTACAGGCAAACCCAGGATAACGTGCGACGAACTCTTCACCTCAGTAACCAGATGAGAAGTAGCCACAGAGAATCTATAGCTATAAGTCTTGACGCTGAAAAGACTTCTGATTCCGTTCGATGGGATTATTTACATTTGGTTCTCAAACGTTTTGGCTTCAACGATCAGGTCATCGGATGTCTAAACTCCCTATACTGTTCCCCCACCGCCCGAATAAAAATTAATGGGTCCCTGTCTAATACAGTATATCTTGAAAGGGGGTGTCGTCAGGGGTGTCCCCTTAGCCCCACACTTTTTGCTCTTTTTATTGAGCCACTGGCTCAGGCGATAAGAGAGGATAAGGACATAACTGGTGTATCGATTGGAAATATACAGTATAAAATTTGTCTACATGCGGATGATATTCTTATGACCCTTAGTAACCCCAAAAAAAGTCTCCCTAAATTACTACATCTACTTGAAGAATTTGGCTCATACTCTGGTTACAAACTTAACCTACATAAAACCCAAACCCTAACCTTTAACCTTTAACCACATGAAAGCATTTATAGAACATGTAAATTTAAACTGACAGATAATATAATTAAATACCTTGGAGTACGAATACCGAAGGATTTAACTACCATTTATGACCACAACTATACCTCCATAACAGCTGACATCAAGGCAGACTTAAACCGCTCGTCCTTATTACCGACAAATATGTACAACCGGATAGACATAATTAAGATGAACATACTGCCCCGTCTCCTATACCTCTTCCAGTCATTACCAATTGAGATACCACCAAAGAAATTTAATGAATGGAATAGGATGATTTCTACTTTTATCTGGGCAAAACAAAAACCACGGATTAGATATCAGACACTACAATTGCCCAAAGATAGAGGTGGAAGAGCCCTACCTTGTTTGGAAGATTATTATAGAGCGGCCCAGCTGCGCTTCCTGGTCGGTTGGTGTGATCCGGAGTGTGAGGCAAAATGGAAGGAGTTGGAACAAAACTTTATATGTGAACCTCTCCCATCTGTGTTGGGAGGCAAATCCCTCTTGAAAAAGTACTTACTGGAAGATAAACTAGGTAATTGGATCGAAACCCCTCTAAACATATGGTACAAAATCCTTAAAGCCTCTAAATATGAAAGAAACGCACGACTGTTGCGCTGGGTAACAGCTGATACGGAGTTCACACCGGCCAAACTGGACAGCAGGTTTACACATTGGACAAACCTGGGTATTACCTCATATTGCACAATTTCTACTAATGCTGGTCTGGTTTCCTTTGGGCATCTTAGGGAAAAGCACAATTTGGAGAAACAGGATCTCATCAGATATTTCCAACTGAGAGATTACTTTAATAAAAATATCAAAACTATTGGAGAGGAAGGAATGAACCTGATAGAGATATTTGTCGATACTTATAAAGGAAAATCGAGTAGAAGATTAGTCTCAAGGATTTATTCAGCTCTGCAGAAGGACAGAGGCCTCTCCACAATGTATATTAAATCAAGATGGGAAAAAGAAGCTAACATTCAGTTAACTGAAGAGGATTGGCTAAATATCTGTAGGACATTGTCCACCACCTCCAGCTCAGATTTATGGAGGGAATTCACCTGGAAAAGTATTTTAAGATTTTTTATAACTCCTAGAATCAAAAGCTTACAGACCAATAACCCAGATCAAGGACGATGTTGGAGGGAGTGTGGTAATATGTTAGCTGGCCATTTTCACATATTCTGGGAATGTCCCATTATCTCGTCTTATTGCAAAGATATTACAACAGCAATTAAATCAATAATCACTTTGCAACCAGATCTCTGTTTCAATATTGTGTACTTAGGCAACATACCAACCGAAGTAAATAAACAAGACAGATACCTATTACAGTTGTTATTGGCAGGTAGTAAAAAGGCAATAACCAGGAAATGGCTGAGCAAGGAATCCCCGACTATTTCAGACTGGATAGGAATAGTTGAAGAAATTCACAATATGGAAAGGTTAACATTCTCCCTGAGACACAATACTGAGGGGGCTGACCAGTGTTGGTGGAAATGGAGGGACTACATGGATAAGAGGTAACCTTACTACTGAATGTATATTTAGGGTTGAAATCTGTATATGTATATTTCTTTTTTCTCTGTATATTTGTGTCTCTGTGGATTTTAATGGAGGACTGTGGGTTCCTTAAAGAGTCTAGAGCTAACCCTTCAGCCTGACTTCTGCCAACCCTTTGTTCTTTGCAAACCCTGCCATCGTGTTTTTCTGTAGATGACCATGTCTGATGTACTTGCTCCGTGTGTATACTTGTGTTGTGTTTTGTTTTGTCTTATACTGATAAAAATTCAAATAAAAAGTAAAAAAAAAAAAAAATGAGGCACTTATAATCAGTGATAATAAAAAAACTGCAGGATTCACTGGATCCATATAAAAAATTGTGACACACAACATAGTTATGTTTGCAAGACTAAATGCCCTGTACAGTTGTTTTAGTCGATACAGGTATCTAGCCTATAGGAGCTTTGTGAGCTGGTGCTGGGGCTTTCTTGGTCGCAGAATCTTGGTTGTCATTCCAGCCTGCCTGGTCCTATGCATCCATGCCGTGTTTCCTGACGCCACAGGCCAGTATGTGGGTTTTAGACTGCCCCATGATAGAACCGGGACACATAGCTGGATACGACCTCCTCCTTCTCAGGCCGCTCAGTTGTGCAGTGAGGTCCTCTGGGATGGGGATGGCCAAAGCAGCTTCTGTGTATGGTCCCGGGTCAACAAAGACATTTTCAAAGAGTTCCACCACATTCCCTGTTTGATAAAACACAAAAGATTTTGTTTACATTTTTTATTTTTTTTGTTTTTTTTTACAAAACAATGATTGAAAGTCTGTTTCTAACTACCTCTTGACATTTTCTTTACTGTATTTTGTTGTTGGTGGAACTGTCATAACATTATACGTGTTTTGGTTGAAAAATAAAATAATATAACACAGAATGTCGGCTCAGTCTTAACTGGTGTAGCTCTGCATTCTCCCTTCATGTCCTTTGGAAAGAGGACCATGAAGAGTGGTTCAGTTGAACAGATGAAACAGAGGTTACACCAACATCTCCTCAAATGTGTAGTTATGGCAACAGCTGCAAGCAGTGCAAAAATGATAACAACAAATGCACTCAATTATGTGTAAATTGGGTTGTCAAAAGCTTTTAAATGCTGCAAATAGCTCACTATCTGTGCAAAATGCAAAAAATGTGTATTACAGACTATCCCCTTTCACATATTCCCTGTAACTCTGCGCTTATCTAGATATTCCCTACAGGCACTGTATCTGTAAACATGATATAAACGTTAAAACGGCCATGGTAAGGCATAACTCTCAATAATAACTTTCACAGCACTAACAAACAAGCCCAGACACCTATGCTAATCACTGCAAAGCTTGTTTAGTCTGAATTTTACCGGCTTGACTTTACAGACAGCTAAAATGCCTTTCAAGTGTGATAAAGTTAGCAGGGTGGCTCTAATCAATGTCACACAGCGATACCAAGCATAAGAATTGCATACAATCTGTATCCGGCCTATACCTGGCTGTGGGAACGAGGCAAAACGTTAGCCACATTAGCTGCCATGCTAACCACACACGCAAAAGGTGTGCATACTGTAAAGCAACATAAAATGGACAGTCGGTGCCGATCCATGCTTTATATCTTCAGAATGTAGCGAATCCCGCATTGTGCTGGCCCTCGTTGAGAAAGCTGTCTGAAGTGAAATAGTTAGCCCGCTAAAACACTTTAGGAATTGTAGCGGGTACATTTCCATCAAAAATAAAATAAAACAAATCCACTGGGTCTTCAGATCCTCAGACGTAGGGGGTAAAAAGACTTCTGTGATGGTTTGTCCAGTCAACAACTGAGCAACTAGCGTGCATCACCCGTACCTTCGACATAGTTTTACCGGAACCGGTGATGCGAGGGAATAAACGATAGCGGCTGCAAGGCGGACTCAGAGAAACACACACCTAGCTCGGGGAGTGTCACCCACCTGGGGCAGGTGTTATTTCACTTCATGACAACATCAAGGGAAAATCTCCAATTGGCCTGTGTGAGCACACATTTTCTGAAAGGTGGAGCAAGCAAAAGATAGAGAGAATGGACCTCATGTTTAGGGGGTTTGTAGACAGGCCGGGGACACATATTACTGTTAGAAAACCATGGTAAAGTGCATTTTGCATAATATGTCCCTTTTAACTTTGTTAATGTACCTGTTGATTAAAGTCTTGTTGTTGTAATGTTTGCTTAGGTTGTTGTCATGTTGTGTGATGGCAGACACTTTTTGTTAGTTTTGTTTTGGAATTCTCGCACTTCCTGTTTTATTTTGTAATTTGGTTCCTTGTGTGTCTCAGTGTTTTTGCTTCATGTCTTGGTCTTGTTTATGTGTGGTGATTGTCTGCCCCGCCCTAATGTGTTTCCCCTGTGTTCAATCACCCTTGCCTCCCTTGTCTATATAGTCTTTGTGCTCCCCTTTGTCTGTGTTGGTTCGACAGTTTTGTTTGGGTTTGTTCATGTCACCTTCACGTTTTTGAAATAAACCTGTCTGAAACGTTCTCTCATGTGTTGGGCTGCATTTGGGTCCTACTTACCTCCAAACCCTGACAAGTTGTGACAGAACAAACCAACCAGAAATGGACCCAGCGGCCTACGCCGGCCTCATGGCATTTTTGAGTGTGCATCCATCCTGGCAGCAAGGACCTTCGTCGGTTTCCAGGCCTGTTTGTACGCTGGCTGATCCTTTTTCGGATTCTGACATGGAGGACTCTGACCTGGAGGACTCTGACCTGGAGGACCCTGACGAGTCCCCTTTCTGGGGAACTCATCTGGCTATCTTCAGGGGTTTTCATGGAGGCCACAGTAGGCGAGGTACTCATGGCTCCAGTCACCGTGGGGAGGCTCGGCCCTGGCCCAAGCCCCAGGTCCCTTGCTTCCGGCCCAGGCCAAGGTCCAAGGTCCTCAGCTTCTAGCCCAAGCCCCAGCTACCCCGGTCTCCAGCTCCTCGTTTCCTGCCAGCAGTCCAGCCGATCCATGTTCCTCATGTCCGGTCGGCAGTCCAGCTGACTCCTGACTCTGGCTCCAAGTCAGTGGTCCGGCCGATCCCTGCTCCTCGTTCCCTGCCGGCGGTCCGGCCGAATCCTGTCCCTCCTGTCCAGTCGGCGGTCCAGCTGACTCCTGACTCTGGCTCCAAGTCAGTGGTCCGGCCGATCCCTGCTCCTCGTTCCCTGCCGGCGGTCCGGCCGAATCCTGTCCCTCCTGTCCAGTCGGCGGTCCAGCTGACTCCTGACTCTGGCTCCAAGTCAGTGGTCCGGCCGATCCCTGCTCCTCGTTTCCTGTCGGTGGTCGCTGCTCCGTGTTTCCCCATCGGCGGTGTCGACGACTGTTCCTGACCCTCCTGTGGTGTTGGCGGCTGCTGCTCCGTGTTCACCACCTCTCCTGGCTCCAGCCGTGACGTCACCTCCGCTCATGGTTCCTGCCAGGTCGCCACCCCCATTGATTCTTGCCCTGACTCAGCCCACGTGGCTCTTGGTGTCATTGACTCCTGCCGGGGCGCCACCTACGGTGGGTCCTGACTCTGTGCCACCTACGGTGGTCCCTGACCCTGTGCCACCTATGGTGGTCCCTGACTCTGTGCCGCCTCCAGTGGGCCCTGACTCTGTGCCGCCCCCAGTGGTTCCTGACTCTGTGCCGCCTCTGGTGGTCCCTGACTTTGTGCCACTTCCGGTGGCCCCTGACTGTGCCGCCACCGGTGGGCCCTGACTCTGAGCCGCTTCCGGTGATCCCTGACTTTGTGCCGCATCCAGTGGTCTGGCCGATCCCTGTTCCTCGTGTCCTCATGGCGGTCCAGCTGACTCCTGCCCCTGGTACCAAGTTGGCTCCTGCTCGCCCTCCAGAGGGGCGACGCCATCCTCCGGCTCGACCTCTGGAGAGACCCCGTCTTCGCCGACGGCCTCCAGAACGGCTCCGTCTGTTTGCCCGACCTCCGGGTCGCCCCACTGAACTGCCCAGCCTGTGCATAAGGCCTCCGAGCCGTCCCCCTGCGTTGCCATGTGTTGCCCCTGAGCATCGAAAAATGCTGGCCACTGGCCCCTGGATCCCTTCTCCCGCCCAAGTTTGTGTTTTGGTTGAGGGTCGTCTTGAATTCGACCCTTAATGGGGGGTTTCCGTCATGTTGTGCGATGGCAGACACTTTTTGTTAGTTTTGTTTTGGAATTCTCGCACTTCCTGTTTTATTTTGTAATTTGGTTCCTTGTGTGTCTCAGTGTTTTTGCTTCATGTCTTGGTCTTGTTTATGTGTGGTGATTGTCTGCCCCGCCCTAATGTGTTTCACCTGTGTTCAATCACCCTTGCCTCCCTTGTCTATATAGTCTTTGTGCTCCCCTTTGTCTGTGTTGGTTCGTCAGTTTTGTTTGGGTTTGTGCATGCCACGTTCACGTTTTTGAAATAAACCTGTCTGAAACGTTCTCTCATGTGTTGGGCTGCATTTGGGTCCTACTTACCTCCAAACCCTGACAAGTTGTGACAGTTGTGGTCAGTATACAGTTAATCGAGTACTTGTATGTTCACAGACATACCTGTAGTACGTCTCAGTTCTCGAACCTGCATGCAGCTAACCTTCTCCCTCTAACCTGCTACTTTTAGATTACATGAGCTAGGCTAACAAAGAAACTCACACTTTCCCTCCCCCACACACTAGGGGGTCTCAGTGGCCATTTTCAGTTGTTTCTTTGTTTACTGCCATCTTGTGTAGTCTTCCTTGTTCAGGTCACGTGGTCACAGAGATAGGCCAACCATTTAGGAGTTGAGGGCAGTTTGGATTTGCCGTTTGGTCTGTTGTCTCCCAGTGAGATATAATGATAGGTGATAGTGGTATATAGATATAGTATAGATGTGTAGAGTTTATATACACATACATACAATACACACATACACTATCACACAGCAACACACACACAGTACATAACACACACACATGACACACACACACCACAACAAAATCAGCACCTGTATATACTAGATTAGACATTGTGTTTTTACTCTGTTCCATTGTAAAGTATAACTAAAGTGTGAATATTGCCAACCTCTACTCAGTAGAATTCCAATCCTTTAACCTTTACTTACTGTTGATATGGTAACTTGGTTATAATTAAGTTCCAGATTAATGGTAATAAATTGAGACTGAAATAATATTGGCTATCTTGCCTATTAGTTTAGGCTGGTGCCCCCAAGGACTTTAATTAATTTTAAAGTTATTATTTGATATTGATATTTTTAATAATATTTTCTTAATTTATGATAGTCAATAAATACATAGACAACTGAAGATCCAACATTTATAGTGTCCAGCTCCTTAGGCAGAGCTCAACAGACTTTCTGCAAAGTGCGATAATATCACTTCAGGTTCATATGATAAACAATAACAAAATACCATAATTGTACAAAAATCAACAATTAAACCACCTCTCCAACTCTTTAGAGGGTTGATATGTCTCACTCATTTACATACATATAACAATTGTTCAACATAACACCACATCTCTTAATAACAGTCACATACACAGTCAACAGTCATGACAGTAGTCGGAGCAGGGGCTGGTAGGAGGGAGCCCCTGTCATGATGGCCATGAACTTAACATTAGCTGACTAAACTTTTACAGTCGACAGTCGCTAATAAACACTAAGCAGAACTTAACACAATGTAAACATCCAGGATACCTAACTAACATGACATGCTTACCTGCAAAGTACATAATATCACTTAAGGTTACTTTAGGTCACAGTCACTACACAGCATTATCTGCTTAATTAATTGAAGAACCAATTGTTCTTGGTGCATTTCACCAATGTTTTAAAGATTGCATACTGATATGCAGAGTTCAGTTTGGCTCAATGTTTTTATAGTGTGGCCATGAACTTAACATGAACTGATTTGTTATATATGTTGTTTGTAAGTAAACCAGGTTGAATTTAGACTGAATATTGTGTGTTATACTGGTATACTGATGGAATAAATGTTTAATTCAAATGTTAAAAAAGTTAAAAGTAAATGTAACATTTATTTTGATAATTGACTTCGTTATCTTAAACTTAAATTAAGAATTGTATTAAATTCAGTTAAAACATTAAGTAAATGCAGCACATTAATTTTGTTTAAAAAAGGTCTCATTTTCAGTTACATCGACCTTTCATTATAATTATATCTACTCTTTTTTTGTGGTTTTGACTTAAAGTCATTTTTGCATTGACTTAGGATTTTATTTATATCTACTTATTTTTTCATGTCATGGTACTAAATGTAGTTATTGAGATCGACTTGATTCTTTTACTGGCATTTACTCAATTCATAAGGTACATGTAAATGATTTCACACCTTTAAAATTTACTCAATATTTTTAAGTCTAAGAATGTTTCACCAAAGAAACTGAGTACATCATAGGTTAAATTTTTAAGTGTACACTCAGCAAGACTTCTGAAGTGTGACTCTTTCAGATTGACAAATATTAGCAGAATGTGTCTGCTGTATGTAAGGGTCTTTATCTTACCCTCACTGTGACCTTTTTGAAACACAATGACTGCACCTCCACTTACACTAAATCTAGTCCTGGTCAAAAATATTTGTCTAGCTCTTTGTCCAGCTCAGAGGAAGACAATATTCCTAATAAGGTTTTGACCCCTTTTCAAAATGCTTCGCTTCAATAGATATCCACAGTACACTTGTGGAAAAATATGTCATGTGCATTTTTAATAAGAGAGTACTGTTGTGAGTTTGAGTAAGAAAATATAAGCTGTATAATTGGCATTGGCAGAGGTAAAGAATGATAGGTGGTGTCATTTGCATACTTAATCATATCTACTTTGTCAAAGAAGAGGATCCAATTCATTATGACAAGAGAGAGACCCAACTCTTAATTATGAAAAAGAAATTGATGAGACACTTTCTGGAAGCAGTCTCTCGTCCCAGCACCTGTTATCTGAATTTGACCAAAAATTCACAAATCCACTTGGAGGAGCAATTTATTTCTGCCATTGGCTTACAAACAGACAACATCTCTGGTTATGTTGATATTATTATAAAGCCATTTGTCATATCTCTTTCATTCCAAATCTTAAAGATAGTGGACGATCTAAGCAGTGTTATTTGGATGCTTTTTCCATTCATGGACAATCTTTTCACCCACTTCACTTGAAAAAAGCTTCCTCATCAGCCAACTTAGTCGTAGTAGAAGAAAAGAAACAAACTGACAAACTATGCCAAACTAGACTACAGATTCCAGGACAGAGGATATAATGAAACACGAATAAAAGCTGCCTGACACATGGTCAGTACAATGACACAGGAGGAATGCCTTTTCAAAAACAAAGCGCATCTCCCAAACAATGGTCTTTTAGATACTCAGCATTGGGTAAAAATAAAAAAAAATCATAAAAAAAGCTTTGATCCACTAATTAAATCAATTTAAAGAACCCCCTAAAGTAGCATGCAAGTAGGTATTATGCACTGCCCAAATAAAATGTAGTCCAAAGCAACAACAACAACATAACTGGCTCTGTCCTGTTTTGTTTTTTTTTCTTGATGAAAGCTGACATTATTGCATTAAAAGGTAAAAAACAAAAAGGTAATTTGGAAAATGCCATCATATATTAATAATGGATTTGGGAAAAAATAAAAAAATAAAAATTAGCAGTGATGAAATAAAAAATAAACTAGTTAACACTTTACTAATTAGCCAGGAATCAAACATATGTCCTGTATCACACGTCACAAGAATCATGTAGTAAACTGAGGATAAATTAACCTCATGAACAATAGAACAATACATGAAATAGAGCAAGTGGCACATTAAACTGTTCACTTCTCTGTACAGTCTAAGATAGCAGCTATAGAGAGTACATAATCAAAATTCAGGCTGGACAGTACAGCAGTAAATACAACACCAGACATATTTTAATTTTTGTAGTTCCCTTTATTGAATCTTTCTGTAATAAAATGCTGTAGATCTGAGCTGATCTTCAGCATTTTGGGTACTAAAATTAGCATATTAGAACTTCTGATGAAAAAAAAGCAAAAGATGAAAGTATTCAACATTATCCTGCTAAATAAACTTTCCTGTTGTCTTCTGCCTACTGCTGATTGTGTATAACTGGATTCACTGGCAGCTGTACTGGGAGCTGTGGTCCTGAACCCACTCTGCTGCTCTGCCACTCCTGTCTTTTGTCTGCAGTTATTGCTGCTAGATGCACATCTAACTTCTTTTCTCTCAGGTTATCAGCCACAGTTTTTTTTAAAACTTATTTATTTGTGTAAAAAGAATCACAAATAGTCCACTGCTGCCTCAGTATTTAAACAATGATAAAGATACAAACACAACAGTAAGCAGGTGGACAGAGTAGCCAGATCAAACTGAATGTGGTTTGCTGGGGAGGCAGATGCGAGAGAGATGATGGCCACATAGACTCCCACTGGGCTGCACAGCCTGCTCCATTGGGCTGATCACCACATGCAGCACTATCAACCTCTTGCCCTCGTTCTCTCCTTCACGTTGCGCCACCAGCTCAATAGCCCACTGCTGAAAGCTGACATGTGAAGTTGATGATGAATAAGTCATAAACGTACTCACAGTAGTCGTCTGAGTTTATTCAAAGAATCTACCACAACAGCGTCCGTGAACTATTCATAAATAATTGCGCTTATGGCCCTGTCACCAGCCCTTGCAGCCCAACAACCAATCTTACTCCCAATTAGCCACTCTGTGCCTCTCTCCCCTAACTTTCATCCTGATGCAAAGAAACTCATCCCTTTGTGTGTGTGTGTGTGTGTGTGTGTGTGTGTGCGTGTAATTGAAGCAATTTGTGTAAAACAGTTCCACACATCCAGAATGACTCAGATGAAGCAGAATAGCAAAGTGGAGGGCAGAAGCGTTCTACTGTGCGCATGCAAAGCCATCACAACCCCTTCTTTTTACAGATGTGAAGCATCATTATCCAGTTCCTCTACACTGTGGACATGATTTAAACCTTTTCTATCCTGGATTATAATGTGAAAAGCCACTATTTTTCATCAAGCAGGCTCCCCAATTGCGAACAGATGTTTTTCCTTCCCTGGGAAATGATTCACTCCTAAGTGACAGAGGGTGGCAGCCCCTGTTTTATTACTCGCATAAAAACTTCTTAAATGACAGCATTCAGAAGAAATATAGGCCTATATTCATTCTTTCAATTTGGTGCCAAGTGGTATAGAAATAATTACATGGAGTGAGTGAACCTCTGGCGGCACTGAATGTGTCTTCAGCCAGTCACCAGCAGAGATGAATATCTATTCAACAATGTTAAAGCCACATGGCTCCAGGTACAATGACTATTCAGCATGCATCTGGGGAGTGAATTCAGTCACATGAATAGCTCAAAACTTCAAACCACTACCACTTAAGAGTTTGTTCTCACACTGATTATACCTCATCTAAAGCATCAGGCTGCTACAGGACCCCTCTTTAGACCCCTGCTATCATTTACAAATTGATTTACTCTTTGATTAACTCTTTTAATAGAGTGCCAAAATGAAACTGGAAATTCTGTCACTGAAGTCAGAAAACCTACATCCATAATAATGCAAACTATTGAAAAAAGACATTACCTAGCTACAAAAGGTATACAAATCCATTACATGGGTAAAAGTAACAATACTGCAATATAAAAATATTCATTTACAAGTGAAGGTTCTGCCTTGAAAATGTCATTGGTCAGTATATATAATGCTATAGTGATAGTTTAATCTAGAACAGTGTATTATATTTTATTCACTATATTTTCTACGTTTTCTATATTCTTACTTTGTAAAGTAGTCTAACTAGTGACTATTCAGCTGTCAAATAAATTTAGTGGAGTAAAAAAAACAATATTCCATTCTGAATTGCAGTGGACTAGAGATGTAAAGTAGCATAAAATGGAAAACACAGGTACCTAAAAATTATACTTCCATATAGTACTTGAGTAAATGTTCTTAGTTACTTTCTCTAACCGTTTTTTAGTAAGTTTTAAAATATAAAATAAATATAATAAAGGATGTAAGGAAAAGACTGGGTGTGATAGTTGCTAGGGCCCGAAAATCAGAAGTTACTTGAATTGACTATGGCGCCAGGCTGTACCAAACAATGCACCAGGGTCAACACTCTGACATAATATCTCCCTTTGGGAAGAATGTTTCCTTTTTAATGAAAAGTTGTAAAGGAGACTAAAAACAAAAAATTATATAAAACACAAAAATTTACAGAATTATGATATATCAATAAATTTCAATTAGATAGATGATAGATAGATAGATAGATAGATACCTTATTTATCCCCTAGGGGAAATTCAGGTGTTGAGCAGCTATAACAAGAAAATTCATGGAGAAATTTTGAATGTGCCTGATGCTTGGTGCGTGTACTTCACTCCTCACATTTCAATCTGCACAAAAGACATTACTTTCAGTTATGTCATAGAGACTTATCCTTATACTGACCTCAGTCACTGCAGGTGTCCCTCAAAACGCCTTTTGAAGCTGTCATGACTGGACAAAATGACCTCACAATGATGGTTTCAAACCCAAATTTGCCCCTAGCATCATAGCAAGACATGTATACACACGTACATGCCCTAACAGAAGTTGATCTGCAATAAAGCTATACCACTATATCCCCATATAGACGATGGCTTCTAAGATCAAAATTTTATTACCTACCTTACCTCTTACCTTTTTGAAACTTTTTTTGAAAGTATCTGTACTTCTGTGTTTGACAGTAGTTTTTGTACAACAGAGCCAATAATTCCCCCTTACCATGTTGAGACATTTATTTTTAAGGTTAATCCAAATCGTGCCGATGGTGTTTGTGTGTTTCTGTCAACAAATGTGTGTGTGTGTGTGTGTGTATAGCATTAGAGCTGCCCAACAGAACCTCCAGTAATTTCTCTTTACCTGGTTGAGACTTTTACTTTGAAGGTGAATACTGAAAAAGTAAGATGGTGTTTGTGTGTGTCTGTCAATATGCGTTGTGTATTGTTGTGTGTGACAGTAGAGCTGTCTTCCATAGAGCCTCTGAAAAGCTTGTGTTACCAGGTTGAGACATTTATACAGTTAATATCCGTATGGTGGTGATGGAGTTTGTTGTGTCTTTCAATGTATGTTTGTGCTTGGTGTTGGGAACTGCATAAGCTTAACCTTCAAACGGCCCTTTGAAATTGTCAGGACCAGTCAAAATTACCTCACAATAATGGTTTTTAACCAAAATTGTACTCACAATTATAGAAAGACATGTACAAACACGCAAACAACCAAACATCAATACGCACACACAAGTACACGCAAATACAGGCAATGCATGTAAATACACCATGTTAATTTATCTTACAGTTGCTCTCATACCTGAGTGAAAGGGTTAAGAATTAATGAGTTTAATTAACTAATCAGAATAAAACTTGTCGATTTATGCCCAGTAACACCTGCTCCTGAATTTATATTGCAGTCAATGGGAGATGTGGAGGGTACTCCCATCACTTCTTCAAAAACTGTAAAAGATATCAGAATGAGATCAAAACTGGGTGAAACAGGACAAAAAGAAAGTCTCTACATTCTTTATATAAAAATTGTCACTCAAGGTTGGAAATTGTGGGATTTAAAGGGGACATATTATGCAAAATGCACTTTACCATGGTTTTCTATCAGTAATATGTGTGCCCGGCCTGTCTACAAACCCCCCAAACATGAGAAAAGTCCATCCTCTCTGTCTTTTGCTTGCTCCACCTTTCAGAAAATGTGTGCTGACACAGGCCAATTGGAGATTTTCCCTTGATGTCGTCATGAAGTGAAATAACACCTCCCCCCAGGTGGGTGACACTCCCCGAGCTAGGTGTGTGTTCCGCCCTCTGAGTCCGCCGCTATCGTTTATTCCCTCGCATCACGGCTCCGGTAAAACTATGTCGAAGGCACGAGCGATGCACGCTAGTTGCTCAGTTGTTGACTGGACAAACCATCACAGAAGTCTTTTTACCCCCTACGTCTGAGGATCTGAAGACCCAGTGGATTTGTTTTATTTTATTTTTGATGGAAATGTACCCACTGCAACTCCTAAAGTGTTTTATCGGGCTAACCATTTCACTTCGGACAGCTTTCTCAACGAGGGCCAGCACAATGCGGGATTCGCTACATTCTGAAGATATAAAGCATGGATTGGCACCGACTGTCCATTTTATGTTGCTTTACTGTATGCACACGAGAGCTTGTTGCATGTGTTGTTAGCATGGCAGCTAATGTGGCTAATGTTTTGCCTTGTCCACACAGCCGGGTACAGATTGTATGCAATTCTTCTTCTTGGTATCGCTGTGTGACGTTGATTAGAGCCACCCTGCTAACTTTATCACACTTGAAAGGCGTTTTAGCTGTCTGCAAAGTCAAGCCGGTAAAATTCAGACTAAACAAGCTTTGCAGCGATTGGCATAGGTGTTTGGGCTTGTTTGTTAGTGCTGTGAAAGTTATTATTGAGAGTCATGCCTTATGATGGTCGTTTTAACGTTTATATCATGTTTACAGATGCAGTGCCTGTAGGGAATATCTAGATAAGTGCAGAGTTACAGGGAATACGTGAACGGGGATAGTCTATAACATTTTTTGCATTTTGCACAGATAGTGAGCTATTTGCAGCATTTAAAAGCTTTTGACAACCCAATTTACACATAATTGAGTGCATTTGTTGTTATCATTTTTGCACTGCTTGCAGCTGTTGCCATAACTACACATTTGAGGAGATGTTGGTGTAACCTCTGTTTC
>NW_019174272.1:15935124-15989652 GCF_002260705.1 Seriola dumerili | reverse complement strand
GTTGTTGACTGGACAAACCAACACAGAAGTCTTTTTACCCCCTACGTCTGAGGATCTGAAGACCCAGTGGATTTATTTTATTTTATTTTTGATGGAAATGTACCCACTGCAACTCCTAAAGTGTTTTATCGGGCTAACCATTTCACTTCGGACAGCTTTCTCAACGAGGGCCAGCACAATGCGGGATTCGCTACATTCTGAAGATATAAAGCATGGATTGGCACCGACTGTCCATTTTATGTTGCTTTACTGTATGCACACGAGAGCTTGTTGCATGTGTTGTTAGCATGGCAGCTAATGTGGCTAATGTTTTGCCTTGTCCACACAGCCGGGTACAGATTGTATGCAATTCTTCTTCTTGGTATCGCTGTGTGACGTTGATTAGAGCCACCCTGCTAACTTTATCACACTTGAAAGGCGTTTTAGCTGTCTGCAAAGTCAAGCCGGTAAAATTCAGACTAAACAAGCTTTGCAGCGATTGGCATAGGTGTTTGGGCTTGTTTGTTAGTGCTGTGAAAGTTATTATTGAGAGTCATGCCTTATGATGGCCGTTTTAACGTTTATATCATGTTTACAGATGCAGTGCCTGTAGGGAATATCTAGATAAGCACAGAGTTACAGGGAATATGTGAACGGGGATAGTCTATAACATTTCTTGCATTTTGCACAGATAGTGAGCTATTTGCAGCATTTAAAAGCTTTTGACAACCCAATTTACACATAATTGAGTGTATTTGTTGTTATCATTTTTGCACTGCTTGCAGCTGTTGCCATAACTACACATTTGAGGAGATGTTGGTGTAACCTCTGTTTCATCTGTTCAACTGAACCACTCTTCATGGTCCTCTTTCCAAAGGACATGAAGGGAGAATGCAGAGCTACACCAGTTAAGACTGAGCCGACATTCTGTGTTATATTATTTTACTTTTCAACCAAAAAATCTTTTGTACACATTGTATTAAGTATTGCACGTATAATGTTATGACAGTTCCACCAACAACAAAATACAGTAAAAAAAAATGTCAGGAGGTAGTTAGAAACAGACTTTCAGTCGTTGTTTTGTAAAAAAACAACAAAAAAGTGAAAAATGTAAACAAAATCTTTTGTTTTATCAAACAGGGAATGTGGTGGACCTCATATTTGAAAATGTCTTTGTTGACCTGGGACCATACACAGAAGCTGCTTTGGCCATCCCCATCCCAGAGGACCTCACTGCACAGTTCAAGCGTCCTGAGAAGGAGGAGGTCGTATCCAGCTATGTGTCCCAGTTCTATCATGGGGCAGTCTAATACCCACGTACTGGGGCCTGTGGCGTCAGGAAATACGGCATGGGTGCGTAGGACCACGCAGGCTGGAATGACGACCCAGATTCTGCGACTAAGGAAGCCCCAGCACCAGCTCACAAAGCTCCTATAGGCTAGATACCTGTACTGACTAAAACAACTGGACAGGGCATTTAGTCTTGCAACCATATCTATGTTACGTGTCACAATTTTTTATATGGATCCAGTGAATCCTGCAGCTTTTTTATTATCACGGATTATAAGTGCCTCACTCCTCCTGAACCGTCACCTTACCGTGGTGGAGGAGTTTGAGAGCCCTAATGACCCTAGGAGCTATGTTGTCGGGGGCATTTTGCCCCTGGTAGGGTCTCCCAAGGCAGATTGGTCCTATGTGAAGGGCCAAACGAAGAACGGTTCAGAAGATCCTAATGATAAATACTATCAAGAACCCTGGAGGGATTATATCTCTCAGCTGGCCTTGGAACGCCTCGGGATTCTCCCGGAGGAACTGATGGAAGTGGCTGGGGAGAGGGCCGTCTGGACCTCTCTGTTGAGGCTGCTGCCCCCGCGACCCGGATCCAGATAAGCGGGAGACGACGACGATACGATACGATAAGTGCCTCATTTGATGTAAATAAATGCTTGATCGTTTCTAAAGAAATGACTCCTCTGAATTCATATATTATATGCACACTATCTGCTGATAGAAGAACTTTACAAATCAAAGAGCAGCTAAACTAATTTGTTTGAGGGTGTATTACTCTATTTGTGGTGTGTTATTACCATTGTAAAATTATGTGCACTGAAGTTAAACAAGACTGCCTAACATCTTTTATTTAGATTGAAACTATATGTTTTTACAAAGAAGCAAAACGTACTGGTGTACTCCTCTCAACTGTAAAGTACTGTAGTCAGTGCGGTACATGTTGCAGGCATTCTGGAGGGAGTACACATTGAGGCAGACCGGCTCCAACCCAGGACAGCCTACCATACATGGTAAATCTTCCTCGATCTCCCATAGCCGTCTGGTAACCTACAGTGAATTACAAATGGTAAATTCTATGGTTTATTATAAATGTAATGTAATCGAAACAAATTACTGATTAGTTTGTCTAGTGAGAATGCTACCTGTGGTATCTCCTAGCAGCAGATATTCTCAGCTTCTGTGGGCATGGTTGCACAGTTTCCACAGGAGCACCTATCCAAAATATAGAGAAAAATGGAAACATTCACCAAAATATAAAGCTTGTGAAATTCAAAAACTGACAGACAGTGGCGCTAAGGTGGGTAAGAAGTAAGCTTGGCTACATGTCAAACACATATAACATAGGTAATTTATAACATGTCACTTATTGCATATAATGTGGAGCTTGACAACAGTGTAGTGTAGAAAACACTGCACAGCCTCGTCTTTGATTAAGATTGATGTGGCTGACAGACATGTTTATGCTGATTTACAGCTTTCATTGTAATAAACAAAATAATTTTACTACATAAAGGAAGATGTCATGTTGAGCATCTCTGCTCACAACATGGATAAAAATTAATAAAAATCAAAATGATTTACTTTGTCATCATCTATTAAAGTATCTTACTAGTCTTGACATTGGACACCTGTAGCAGTCCTCAGTCAACAAACATTTTCATAGACTGTAAAAGTATATCTAAGGAGGCATGACAGATAACTATATTACACAATTCACAATAGTGCTTATTTACCAAAAGAGCTCCCAGTAATGATGAGACAGTTACAGTTAGCATTAGCTACCTAGCTACATGTTAGTAGCTGTGTTTCAGCACACATCAACAAACTAAAAATGTAAAGTCAAAATACACAAAATCGGTTACCAACCATTCAGAAACGTCCTGCTGCAGTTGTAGAGTTTGAACTTCTTCAGCAGCCTCTCCCTCTGGGTCAGATTCTGAATAAAAGTTTTATGGTTGAACCAAAGCGCTTATGACGCCAGATCGCCTGTCACGGTCACTGTAAACATTACAGCATGGTGCCAGAAGCCCAATCTGCATCCCCTTCCGGAGAGGGGCGTGGTCAGGCACAGCTCATTTGCATTTAAAGCTACAGACACAGAAACAGCCTGTTCTGAACAGGGCTGAAAAAGAGGGGTTTACAGGCATGCTGAAATATAGGATCGGAGTGTAATTTTTAGCAACAATCTTCAAAGACATGTTTTGAGGACCTCTGAGACTTATTTAAACTTGTTGAAAAGGAGTATAATATGTCCCCTTTAAGAAAGTTTGTCTGACTTTTTTGACGAAAATTCAGGGATGGCAGTTAGAGTTCGCAGTTAGCTCCGGTTAGTCACGTCAAGTCAGTTTTTATTTGTATAGCGCCAGTTAACAACATAAGTTATCACAAGGCACTTTCCAAATAGAGCACGTTTAGACCCTCTCTTTACATAATATTTACAAAGACCCAACAATTCCCACCAAGAGCAAGCACTAAGTGACAGTGGCAAGGAAAGACTTCCTTTTAGCAATATTAATAATAGTGATAGTAACAACAGTAACAGCAGCAGACATCGCTGAAGATGTAGTAAATATCACAATCCTCTACAGTCAAGTTACGACAACACCACACCGAGCAAGCAAGTGAAAGTCACTAAAAGCAGCAGAGAGCTGAGTGCTGGATCAGAACTAGTGTAAGTTTAAATGTACGGCAGGTAGTTAGACTCTGTGACAGCAAGAAAGAAAACAGCAATATTAACTGTGTTCAGATAGAGCAGCAATAAACTCTACCAGCAACAGAAACTGAGATGGGACACCACACTGATGTCAGCATGTCAAATTGAGTCCAATTAGCCAATAAGAATCAGCTTTGTCCATTTCTACCCAGATACTGTGTTAGTAGCACCTCCTGAGACCTGCTGTTGAGACTCATTCAAGAGACCAGATGTTTCTTTGCTCCACAGACAAAGGAACTCACTTCCCCACAGTTCCTCACTGTTCACACCTGGGGACGACCGTCCCCCACGGGGAAACACACGGGGACTACAACAGCAGGTAAAACCGAGGACAAACATGAACAGGCAACATGAACAGATCAAGGACAAACCAGACACGAAAATGCAACATGAACAGACCGAGGACAAGACAAGACCGAGAACAGACGAACCGTCACAGACAAAGGGGAGCACAGAGACTATATTGACACAAGGGAGGCAAGGGTGATTGAACACATTAGGGCACGGCAGACAATCACCAAACAGAAGTAGGACCCAGACAGGAAGTAAAAACAGAGACACAACGAAACCAACTACAAAATAAAACAGGAAGTGACAAAAATCCAAACATAAATTAATACCTAGAATGTCCGCCATGGCAAACCATGACAGTACCCCCCATTAAGGGTTGGATTCCAAACGCCCCTTAAAAAACAGAAACACTAAGTCGGGAGGAAGGAGGGGGTCCAGGGGCCAGTGGACAGGAGGGAAAGCAACCAGGCAAGGGAAGGAGCCTGAGACCACAGGGGCAGAACAGGAGAGCATTCTCTGATGCTCAGGGGGGAAACAGGGCAACTCGGGGACAGATCAGAGGCCTTATGGACAGACTGGGACCCCCCCAGGGTGTCACCATACAAAACCAGATCTCCTTTGTTCTCTTCTCTCTTCTCTTCTCAGCTTGCCTTGGAGAGCAGCTCCTGTGTTAATGAAAGTTTTCGCAGGATAAACAAAATGAGACACCAATGTATCGACTGAGTCTCCTGCCAAAACTGAAAATGAAAAGGTAACGAACATCAGTGTCCTGTCTCCTGACGGGCTCCGACTGCTGGTAACTCAGGAATGGATCATTGCTTCTCAGAAAATGGACCAAACCTTATGAAAATGCTTCTCTGTTTTGGTGAGTAATGTTCAAAGTGGAGATGACGTGCTAAGATATTTTGTTGACAACGACGTTGACATGCATGGACATATGTTGGTCCACTACCCAGAACAAAATCAGGGAACCGATATCTACTCACCATCATGTGCTTGTTCACCTGAAGCAGGGCCACTGCGCCAAATCATGGCTAGTTCCGTTGTCAGGGCTTTAATTAAGTTCTTCACCACCTTCGGCTTTCCAAAAATTGTACAGACAGATCAGGGCACAAATTTCCCATCTTAGCTCTTCAAACCGCTCCTTAAGTCTTTAGATGTAAGAGATGTCGTCTCCAGTGCATACCATCTGGAATCACAGGGAGCACTGGAGCGGTGGCACCAAACTTTGAAATCCATGCTGCGTAAGTATTGTTTGGAGGTGGACAAAAGCTGGGATGAAGGTATTCCTTTTGTCCTCTTAGCAGCCAATGAGTCAGTGCAGGAATCCTTAGGATTTAGTTCAGCAGAACTTGTTTTCGGTCATACTTGTGGCGGTACGAGGGCTCATACAATGTTATGGTACAGATTTTAGCTTATGAAATTTGAGGAGAAAACCGACAACGCCAGCCTGGGAATTTCACCCAGGGAATTGTAAATTAATATAAATGTAATAGGGAGGCATGCAGGTAAGCAATACAAGGAAGGGCAGGAGATGTGGTTCAAGGTAACAAAATAATTAACAAGTTTATTTAATGTTGGTCTCACACAAAGTTAAAAAAAAGTATTTTAAAATGGAACCCTACTCTAGTGGCTGAGGCTTACCAACGGTGAGGGACAATGTGGGGTGAGGAAGTCCAAAACAAAGAAAGGCACCCCACTCGTACGTGACACACACACAAAAGGTGAAGTGCAAAGACAACCAAATCCAGGATCACAGCACATGAAGGGAAACCACCACCCAGGACACCGCCACCACCGTCTGCTCTCAGCAACTACAGGGGGAAGGGAGAACACAATTAATCAGCACAATATACACTAAGACAAATCCCTTATAAAATTATACACTAACAATTGTCCAAAAGCAAAACAAAACGATATTAACAGCCTAGGACTGGAACTCAGTAAAACAAAAATCATTAAACCATTAGCTTAATAGCAACTTAGCAAACAGACAAAACAGACAAAGAAAAAGTAAAGAAAGAAAAAGGTCTCTGAGTTACCAAATTAACAAATGGACACAATCATTCAATTGAAATGAAAACTAAATGATAAATGACCAACCAATTAATCCAAAACAATACATTACATTCGAAGAAAACATAAAAGTACCTGATCCCATTTATTGAACTCTCTGCGACTCTTCTTACGATTTGACCAACCCACCCGAAATCATGAAGTATATCATTGGCATCGGCGGCGTAACCAATGGAGGGAAAACCACCCTCACCAACAGGCTGATCAAGAACCTGCCCAACTGTTGTGTGGTACATCAGGATGACTTCTTCAAGTCATTACTGCTCTGGACATGGACGCCATGATGAGCACCATCTACGCATGGTTGGAGAACTCGGTGAAGTTTGAAAAGTCGCATGGCGTTAATAACACTCTGGATACTGAGATCGTTCCAAAGTCTGACCATAAGGAGGAGGAGACTCATATCCTTATTGTGGAGGGCTTCCTGCTTTACACCTATGGACCATTGATCGACATGCTGAACCAACGTTACTTTATTTCCATCCCATATGAAGAATGCAAAAAGAGGAGGTGCTCTAGGAACTACTTGGTGTCAGACCCCCCCGGTCTGGTTGGTGGCCACGTCTGGCCCATGTATCTGAGACCCAAGGCCCCCCCCCCCCGCACCTGCTCACTCATCCACGCACAGCCAGTCAGTGAGTATGACCATTCATCCCCTCTCTTGGTCCTCACAAACAAACACACCCACACACAGTCCTGACGGGGCAACTCTTGCTAAAGCCCACCGCCCAGAGAGGGAGCCGGGCGCCGGAGGACTGGGGGGGCCGAGCAGCAACCTGCAGAAAACAGTCAGCAAGCAGTAGCAGCGGCAGAAAGCGAAGCAGAAAGCAGCGAGCGAAGCAGAAAACATGCACAGCCGACAGTACATATAGCGGGTCAACAGAGCAATCCCCAGCACCCAGCCACTGCAAACCGAGGGTAGGCGAAGCAGCAGTGTTCCTGCAACTTTCTTAACGTCCACAGTTAGCTACAGGTCCCGATCAGCAGGCACCCTCCCGGTGAGGAGAAAGACGAGGAGGCTCTGCACTGCTCCGTGCTAACCAGAGCATCTGTGGTGCGCCGGTGAAGCGTTCGGGATCCTCTATGAAAAATGGACAGGTGAGGTGTTTAGCACCTGGGCTAACAGGCTATAGCGGGACCTGAACATAAACACTAGGGTGTCCGTACTTTGTCCTTTTAGCGCCTATGGCGAACAAAGAAAATCGCCACCATCCCCTTAACCACAATGGACCACTACAAACACAAAATTGAACCATTTAATGCAGAGGCTAATGAGAGCTAAAAGAAATGACCTGCAGACAATGCAGCCACGCACCTACCCGCCTTGAGAACAGAGGAGGAAGTGGAAGGCCAGGAAGCGGGAGGGCCTTGGAGCCAGGAAGTGAGAGGGCGAGGGAGGGACACGGCCCCCTTTTATTCCCTCGCCCTCTGCACTGATAGGCTACGGTGCCAGGTAAAGTGCAGAGCGGCAGACTTGCTTGCAATCAGCCACAGCAGCATATCATACTGCTACATACTGTTCGCGGCCCTCTGAAAGCGCTTAAAGATAAATTCCTTTGAGAAGTACTGGACTATATGTGCAGACTCCACTGTAGTGTACATACCTGGCCTGGCATCAGTCACAAGCCATTATTGAAGTTTATTGTAAGGACATGCAGAGTTACAGACACTTTGCGACTCTTCCCACCATCAAACTATCAAATTGATAGGAAACAGAGACAAAGGACCCCTCTTCCACAAACAGACCATGCTTTTAGCATTCCAGAGAGACACAGAGCCAGACCAAAGGTCAAAGGGTCAGCTCCCGAGGATCAACCAATGGACACCAGACAACTGGAGAATATAGGCAAAATCTCCAGTTTGTAACAATAAGACTCTGTCTAATGATATTTGATTGTGTCTTATATAGGACAAGTAACACCAAAAGGACCGATTAACACTAAGGTGTGAATCCTGGCCTCTCTGTGCCATGCTTGAATACACATACACACACACACACACACACACTTCCTTTGTCCCTTTCTAGATAAGAGTCATAAACTACAACCCACATTCCAATCCTGGGTAGTGACCAGCAGAACTCTCTTCACAGACACAGATCTAAGGAAGAATGTAAAATTAAATATCTAGCTGTTCTGTAACTCATGAGATGTTCCTATGCAATAGTTTAAATCCAACTCCTATCCCATAGAATGTTTGAAATGTAACATGTAGATTTTAAGACATGTCCTTCCTGTGACCATACTGTCAGCATCCTTCACATGAGGTAACACACACTACATGACATCCGAGATGTCCATATTATTATTATTACAGTCAAAGAACTGCTGAAATCCACATTTATAGACTATTAGCTTTGGGAAATGTTTATATTGTTGTTTGATCAATTAACCACTTGTATCATGATTAATTCCAGGTTTGAAGGATGTAATATGAAATCAACACTCCTATTACTCCGCTCTTGCCATTATTAGTGCAAGTAGTTTTTAATGTTATTTCACTTAATGTTTTGTGGTCATGGTGGAAGACGAGATGTGCGAGTTTATAAGTTAAACTTAGATTTAAATTATTCCAAAGTTCAGTGGAAAATTACTTCCTTCTCCAAGTGGAAAACACAGGAGACACGGGTGACGCCCTGAAACATGCGACAGCCCCCAGGGGATAAAACAGTCGTGATCAATTCACACATGGTCACAAAGTCGGAGAAGTGCAGAAAAGCCTGAAAGGTGAGAAGAGGTCAGATGGCAGTTTCAAAAATCAGTTCAGAAGAGAGAAGAAAAGTCAGAGAACCCAGATGACAAGAAGATTGCGAGAAGCGAGAAACGATGCAGAAACTAGAAGCTGAGATCTTTGCTCAAAGCTCAGAGTCCCGGCTCAAAGTCCGGCTCTGTAGCACTGGAAACTTTAGCGCTAAGCTGCTAGCCACAAACTCATGGCTCTTAGTCATTTTTGCACTTTTCGCGTCCTTTTATTTTTCTTTGCCACAAGCTCCAAGTACATGATTTTTGTCTACATGCGCGATCTTTTATTTTTATAAGCCAAGTAAAGACCAACTGAACCAAAAAGCAACAGAAGGCCTCAGAGTCATTTTGTAACTTTTTAATCATCATCAAGTTTTCCTTTGAATGATTTTTGACAACTTTAGAGTCATCTGGTCAACGCCAGTGTCCTCTAAAGTTATCCAGTCAAAGTGAAGAGCATTAGAGTTTATTTCGCATCAACCCGCAAAAGACACCAGCAGATAACATCTGCACGACCGCCTGCAGAGAAGCCGAGCAGAAATCAAGAGTGAACGAGACAGAAAGTCTCCTGGCAAACTCCACCAGAGCTGAACCGCTGAGACACCGGCAGAATCCGTCATCGTGATAACGGGACATGGACTCCAGGAGAATCCACCCAGATCTCGCATCTCCAGGGTTACCACGGCAACCACAGCCACCTGAGTTCCAGCCGAGGGTCTTCAGCTACAGCGCAACTCACAGTAGGCCGGTCTTAACACTCTGCTCATGACTGGGTTGATGTTGAAATATAGCAATATTAAATTATCAAACCTAATTCGTAGATGTAGCATCATTAGCTGTATAGCCATAGTGTATAGCCATAACATATTCTCTCCCACCATTGCCAACTCATCACACTGCTCATTTCATTATTATTTTCATCTTTATGATTATTACACCTTGCATTTACTCTGTAGATAGAAGTTTAGTTAATAAACTCCTTTATTTACATCCAGTTGTTGTCCTGTCGTATTCTTTTGACATAGAGGCTGGAGATCCATTGAATTGAGAAGTCATGGCTTCCGATATGAAATTGTTAAATTTGGCAATGAAGTAATTCATTGTTGTCCTCCTAGAGGACTGGTGCCTCACTTCAACGAGAGTAAATTCTAAAATATGGCGTTGACGCTACACCAACCTCTACTCAGAAGAATTCCAATCCTTCAACTTTAAGTTACTGTTGATATGGTGATTTGGTTATAGTTATTAAGTTAATTATTAATCAGAGTTCCAAATTAATAGTAATAATTTGAGACTGAAACAATATTGGCTATTTTGCCTATTAGTTTAGGCTGGTGCCCCCAAGGACTCATTTTAAAGTTATTATTATGTGCCTGCAATGCAATAGCATTGAAGGCATATTATTATTCTGCATACTCATTCGTCTTATTCCTCTTCTGTATCGAAATTTGAGAAAAGCTTTGAGAAAACCCAGACAATATATATATCAGTGCACTCCTCTGAAAAAATTCTGTTTAACTCGTCCTTACGGGCACATATTTCAATCTTCACACATCACAGCTTTCTCTGTAGTAAAGAAATTTGTCCTCTTTCATAGAATGTGTCTATCTTAGCACGGAGACTTATAGAATTTGAAAATGCAAAATTGAAAATGCAAAATTGAAATGGATTGCAATACAAATTGCAATTGACTGAAATGGATTGCAATACAAATTGCAATCCATTTCAATTTCCTGAGAAATGCATAAGTGACATTTTTCTGTAACTTACTCCTGTGTCCACATTTTTGCCTCTAGAAACACCAACGCCAGATAAGCAGTGCTCAAAGATCTTTTGCCAGCCATGGTCCACTCATAGTTCTGATAGGAGTGACCGTTTTTTTACAAATAGCAGTCGTTTTGAGAGGCTCAACGGGCCTAAATCACACCCAGATCTGAGGTGTTGGAACCAGCTCGTTAAGAGACTCTTAGATCTCTGTGATGTTTACAAACACAGCCACACACACACACACACACATATATGTTTCTGTCTATATACAGTCTATATATACGTATGTATATATATATACATATAGACAGAAACACAAAAACACCATCTCCACGAATTGGATTGACCACCAAAATAAAAGTCTCAACATGGTAAGAGGGAATTATTGGATCTGTTGTACAAAACCTTATGAATTTTATACCGCCAAACACAGAAGCACAGACACTTTCAAAATAAGAGTGTGAAAATGGTTAGAGGTAAGTTAGGTCATAAAAGTTCAATCTTAGAAGTTATTGTCTATAAGGGGATATAATGTTATAGCTTTATTGCAGATCAACTTCTGTTAGGGCATGTACATGTGTGTATACATGTCTTGCTGTGGTTGTGGGGACAAATTAGGGTTTGAAACCATCAGAGTGAGGTTATTTTGTTCAGCCGTGACAGCCTCAAAAGGCTTTTTGAGGGAGACCTGCAGTGACCAAGGTCAGTGTCAGGATAAGTCTCTACGACTGAATGAAACTGAAAGTAAATGATCGAAATGGGGTCAGCCCTATGTTCCCACAGTCCTATGTTCCCACAGCCCTATGTTCCCACATTTCTAAGAATGTTTTGAAAATTAGGCCCTATTTTCCCACAGTCTTATATGTTCCCATAAGCCCATGTCCACACTAACCCGGGTAATATTTATCCGGTTAGCCCTTCCGTCCACATTAGAACGGTGAATTCCGAAACTGAAAACGATGCTTTACAAAAATGATCGCTGAGGTGGATAAATGTGAAGACGCCATGGAACGTGGATGCAAAGCGTTCTGAAAACGTTTAGTGTGGATGGAGATCGTTTTCATTGTGAATGTGCATTTTCATATTTACCCGGGTTAATGCGGACAAGGCCTAAGATTTTTCTCAAAAGGAAACCCTATGGTCCCATATTTCTTAACATAGGGCTGTGGGAACATAGACACGCTCCCATTGAAATGAGAGGAGAAGTATACGCACCAAGCAGCAGACACATTCAAAATTTTTCCATGAATTTTTTAGTTTAATAATAATGTTTTTAATATATATATTTACTCAATTTATGATAGCCAATAAATTGATAGACAACAAAAGATCCAACAATCATGGTGTCCTACTTATGAGGCAGAGCTCAGAAGCAACATTCTGTTTGGGTTGAGACATGGAGAGATTATGATAATTTTGAGACAAAGTTGAGGTAAAGCTGGAAAAATAGTCACAGATTTGAACTGCTTGGCTCAATAACTCATAACTGAAACATTGTAATGACACAGACAGTCCCTTCTCCTACTTTACTTACAGAGAGAACAAGTTACAACCTAGTTTTCATCAAAGCGAGCTATCCTCCGAGCTGGAGAACAACACTAGTCTCTATGTTCAGCTAGCTGAGTCAAGTGATCAGGGACTGTCTACAAAGTGCAAAGTTGTAATATCTGAAAACAGATCCTACAAAAACATTCTACTACTATTATACTTTTTGGAAAATGTCTATATTTTCAATGGTCTTAATGTTTTTTTTTAACAAATTCATGTGAATCACCAAATGAATCTTTTAAATGTTTTGTCTGAATTTTGATGCCTTTAAACCGTGTAAGAAGCTGTCCTGTTTGCTTTCCACAAACCAGAGCATTGGTTTAGGCTTTTTTCATAAACTAAGTGTAATATACACAACATGAGACCATTGATGGGTGAAGGGATTTTTATGTTACCCCCATGTATGAGTGAAGTTATTGAATATTATCCCCAATTGAATTATGCAAAACTATGTAAAAGCACAGGTGATATATGTGCTTATACAGGCCACACCAGTATAAGCACACTACTGCCATGTACGCAGGGAGGTGCTTTCAATGATTTCTGGATGAAATGTTTGGGTTTTGGAAATTTTTAACTTTATTTTTTCTTCCCAAAAAAACCCAAAACAAATCACTTTCACGGCTTCCATAAACATGGCCCTAATGACATCACTTTTTTTGGCCCTCAAGTTCTGCCAGACCCACAGAAGACATCCCACAGCTGTTTCACAGGTTGTGAAGTGCTTTAGACAAGTTTTGTGATTATGTTGTCTAAAACTATTAGATTACTGCCTTTAAGTTTAGATTAATCAGCAGTAAAAGATATATGGATGGAATTTTAATGCATCAGTAATTCCATACACAGTTACATTCTTCTCCTATGTACGCATTTACACCTGTAACATGATCAAAACAATGACAAACTGGACCTTTAAACTGGACTTAATTCACATGAAAAGTAAGTTTGTCATTAACTGCTTTATTTTTTCCTTTTTTTACTTGATTATAATTACTATTATTTTTAAAATTGTCTGTGGATATCAGTGTATCTCACTCATTTGATCATTTCCTATGTTAATTGACCTCAGCTCTCTAGGATTTTGGATTAGTGTAAGCCCACCATATTTGTTTTCCCAATATGTTAATTTATGCTTGTGCTACTGCTTGTCAAAATTCAAATCACTTCACCATGAAGAAAACATGTCTCTGCAAGCTGCCTCTGATTCTTCTCAGCAGACAACACATCAAACAGACTGGGTGGGCTAGATGAACCTTTTCCTCCCTAACAGACTCATTATTCATTTTCAAAAACTTTCAAGAAAAGAAACATTAGCATGATAGTGCTTTTTCTGTCCCCATCAATCAATGGTTATCAAACCAGCATTTTCTCCCCCTCTTGATTCAGATATTGTTTAATCAATGTAACGTCACAGGGCTGAGAGGCTCAGGGCTGCACTGGGAGCTGTAGATCAAACAGGTTGGTATTTGCATTGTGCTGCTTGGGATACAATATGATTTATGGAATATAGCCTGCACACGGCACAGTGTTGGAGATGTCTTCTCTCATTTAAAGGCAAACCTCGAAAACAAACAATACGTGATTGCCACTTACTTCTGTTTGAGGGACTGAAAACAGATTTTCATCGGGAACAGGTTTCTCATTAGCATAGAAATGAATATGATGGCAGATAATGAATATATGCCTCTTGATGCTTCACCGCCATCCCAGAATGATCCAGTGTGGAGGCAGGGAAAAAAGATAGCTTTTTCTTTTTTTTTGCCAAAGTGGATATGTGAATATTAGCATATTGTGAAACAGAGAGAGAGGGTGGTTCCGTTGAAAGCAGACAGAGTGGTGGAGAATACAGGATGAAGTCAAGGTCGGCTTTAGAGAACAGCTTCCTTGTAACTCTCCAACCAATCGCTATCTCACTCTCTCTCAGTCAGTCAGTCAGTCTCTCACACACACACACACACACACACACACACACACACACACATAAACACACAAACCCTGTCATGCCTGCTCAGCTCTGTGGCCTTGGAATGAGGTGTCACATTTGGTTGCCTGGGCTAAGATAAGCTCATTACTAGCTTCTAGTCTGCAGATAAACTGACAGAGGCAGATTCCTGAATATATAATTCATTCTATTCAATCAGTGTGCTACATGTGTTTGAATTGGGAAGGAGGAAAAATTGATGATTATTTTTAGTCATGCATTAATGTGGTCTCAAAGGGGATGTAAAGTTAAATAATAAATACACTTTACCAGGTTCAAAATTGAAGTGCATTGGAAGAGGTCAACGACAAAAAATACACGTCAGGACTGAGTAAATGATTTGCTTTCTTATGAAGGATATATGTATATATTTTTCAGAATTCTGAGTTTAAAGTCAAAATTCTGAGTTTAAAGTCAGAATTTAGACAATTGAGTCTTAATGGATATTTTTAGGCCCAGACATTGCCCTCAGTGTCCTATGTGATGATATATATCTTTTTAATCTATTATTTTTTTATTTAAAACTTGTGGCCATAATACTCTTCAGTTTCATCACTTATGCTCTTCCTTGTTCACTACACCTACACCCTCACTGTCCAGTCTTACCACCCCATGGTCTTTGATGTTTCCAGTTACAGCTACACCACTGCAGCTGTAACAAATTGTATATAGTTTAAAAGAGAGTTCATGGTTCTTATGTCAGTGTTTCTCAAAGTTTTTCAGACCAAGGACCACTAAATCACTGAAATAATAATAATCACTTTATTGGATAGTAGAGTGAAGAGCGTGTACTTCACATGCACCCTAACCACTTGACTATCTGAGTATGGACAAAGTTTGCGAACAGGTGTTGCTATTTATGTAGCATCAGAATTATCACACACATATGAACACTGGCCGGATGTCATAAAACATACCCGAGTCTCAGTCGTGATGACTACATTACTATAAAAACTCAACTCTTAACACTTACCTGTTGTGTCCATTATGTGGAAGGTTTCATTTGATTGATCCGGTCTTAATCCACTGATGTTTGATAGTTAATAGGCTGCTGATAACTGGTGAAATTTAGCACAGTCCCAGGGCAGATTAACCAAAATATTCATCCACATTTCCTTTCAAATGTCATGCTAATTTTTGATGTAAATCATAAAACAAACTATAAATTCTTGTAGCTAAATGAGTAGATGGTGACGCACAACGGTCAGCTACAATGAAGTCCAACAACATTGCAAAACAGCCAATTAATATATGCCTAATAATGTTTGAATTGACATACAAGTTATTTTAATAGTGAAAACAACTTGTAGAAGGCTTTGTGGTCCATATACTGTTTTGGATCTGTAGCCATGTTTCCATTTCACTGATAATTTATTTCCCTTTTTTAGCATGGATGACATGGCCATTCTCATTAAAGAAGCACTGCCAATGGATAGCACAACAACTACACTGCAACCCATTCTGGATGCCCTTTAAGACCTTGGGGTTGAAACAGTTGATGATATGAAGCTTGTCCAGATAGTTGACTTTGCTCAAACCCATTCAAGCAAGGAAGCTTCTTGCACATGTAAAAAATAAGTCAAGGTCCAATCCGTACTATGAGTATGTTGCTACCAATGGAATTGTTGAGGTACTATTTATTGGAATGAAAACATATTTGTCATGTCCAAGAGATTATGTTAAGTTATTTTTGTGTTGTCCTGTCTTTATGTCTCGTGACTTCCTGTTTTATTTTGAAATCTTACTTCCCTCTGTAACCCCTCTTTGCCTAAAGAGGTCACAGGTATTAATGTTTAGTTTCAGTTTCAGTTCTGTTTGGACCAGTTTCAGAAGTCTAAAGTAACGCTCATGGAGCCCAGTGTGGAACACCAACATTGAACACCCTCACACGTCTATTAGTTTTCAATTTTATATTGTTAGTCATCAACAACAAAAACCTATGACAACAATTTTTAATGCAATATGAAAAATAACAAACAGCGCGCAAAATAAAAGAAAATAAAAATTAGTGTTGTGTTCAGTTTGTATTGTCTTTTCTTTCTTTGTTATGAGCTCACTGTTTTTATTTCGTTGGGGCCCTTTAATCTTTGTGGTTTCACTGTCCTACCACACCGCAGGTTTTGGAGGTAAGTTCAGTTGTGCTGCCGCATTCCTCGGTTCTGGCTCGCCATCTGGTTCTTCGGATCCGATGATCCAACCGGTGTCTGGAAGCCGCCTGGTGGCTATCCAGTGCTGGTAATGGTATCCTCTCTCTATAGTCGACTACTGGTGTCGCTGACGTCTTCTCTTTCAACATCAATGTCACCGAATCAAATCTCCACAAAAACCTGACCTATAGAACAGGTCACATTCATTCATTTCAGTTAAATTAAATTACTATAGGTCATAACTTCTTAGTTAAATGATTAATAACATATATATGTATACCGTACTCTGCTGTCGAATTTAGATAATAAACAATAAATAGGAATTTATTTTTAATAAAAAATATATATTGTTTTTTATTACTTTTTTCTTTCAGGTTTATTTTTACCGATGGGTAAATCCAGTGTAATTTAATAAAAATTCTCAAATAACTCAAATAAAACCATTTTAAGAATCAAATTCTTTGGATAACTGATGAATAATGATGTTTCTCCCTCTTTTTTCTCTACACACACACATCCACCACTTCACACACATGGTAGTTTAGCAAATTTATTTCTGGATTAACCCCCCATATTAGCCATTAGCTCGTTCATTGAGCTGGGTTCAATGCACATTCACATAGCCTGTTACCCTAGTGGGCTAACGCACAAGGTCTCGATATTGGCATTGAGCAGCTAACATTAGCACTGGCGACTAGCACACGCACGTAATAGTATTACATTAGCGATTTTAGCGGCTAACGCTACTTTTTGCTCGAGCGGTCCACTTTCTCTTAAAATGCACATTTAACCTACAGCAGTGGGCTTGTCGAAGCCTATGTGTCGATCATCTCAGAGCGATCTCTGTGGGTTGACTCGCGGTGAAATGGTTCTTATGGTTCACGTTATTAATATAGTTTCACGCATTCTGGATATTTTCTCAAGGCATGAAGCAACTTCCTCAACTAGCCGGACGGTGCAGCTTCTCGTTTTCCGATCTAATCTATCTCCACAGAGCGCTGTGCGGCACTGCAACGCAATTGGATCCGTTGACGTCCTGACGCACTGCGTCTCGTCAGTCATGATACGGGCGGATTAACCCTATAAAATGCAAGCTATCTCACTCTCTCACTCAATAATCACACTAAATATAACTGACTTTTTACTCCGCCCTTTCCTGTTATTTTAATCACCAGCTTATGAAGCCTAGGCTACACCTCGTCGTTTCAGATAACTGGCTCCCCCCCCCCCCCCGTGTGTGTCCGCCTGTTCTGATTGCCTGCCCCTCCCTGATTGTCTCCACCTGTGGTCCCTTACCTTGTGTGTATTTAGAGTCTGTGTCTCCCTTTGTCCCATGCTAGTTCGTCTTGTTTGTTACAGTCAGCCAAGCCAGTTCACACACCATTAGCCAAGCCACGTCAGGTACCTTTGGTATTTTTGTGTTATCCTGGTTATTTTTTCTCACGAACGTGTTTTTCCTCTATCAAGAGCGATTTTTTGTTAGTAGTTTTTGCCTCCTAAGAGAGTGTTTTTTGTTGTTACTTTATCAATAAAGATTGTTTATTTTTGGATCTTTTGGTCTGAGTCGTGCGTTTGGGTTCACTTCCTGTGCAGTCGTGACATTACGAACTACCAGCATGAACCCAGCCAACTCAGACCAGTTAACGGCAGCCGTTCGCTCCCAAAACGCTCGCTGAATCAGCAGGAGGACCAGATGTCCTCCCTGCATAGCGGAATGAAGGAGCTGGCGAGCGGCCAAGAGGACTTCAAGACGGCTATTGTTACCCCAGGTAAACCTCCTGGCAGCACAAGTTCATCAGGTCCTCACTCACCTCACGAGACTCCTCCTCTCCCTGACACCGCTGCCTCATCACCACTGGTGGCTGCTGGAGTTCGTCAGGCTCGTTATCCATGCCTCGGCCTACCGCCTCGCTCCTCCCGAACAGTTTTCCGGTGAATCTGGAGGATGCCAACCATTTCTTGTAGACTAAGAAATGCATTATGAACACTCGCCATCAGCCTTCCCTACTGAGCGATCCAAGGTGGCATTCATGATTTCAACATCTCACCGGAAGGGCGAGAGCGTGGGCCACGGCTGAGTGGTCTCGAGACTCTTCTTCCTGTGGATCCCTCGAGGAATTCAAGCAGGCTCTCAGGAGAGCCTTTGATCCCCTGTCATCTGACCGAGAAAAGGACGGGAGTTGAGCTGCATTAAGCAAGGTATGGACTCTGTGAGTGACTATGCCATCCGCTTTCGCACCCTCGCCACTGGCAGCGGGTGGAATCGCACGGCACTTTATGATATTTTTTTAAAGGGACTCTGTGACCAGATTCAGGACTTGTTAGTGCCCATTGACCTCCCAAAGGATTTGGACGCACTAATTTTTCTGGCCATCAGAACGGACAATCGATTACAGTACCGTCAACGAAGCCGTAACCGAATGACGTCACGGGCTGGCTGTCATCAGGGACCCGCTGCAGCTCTTACATCCAGCGGACGGAGTTCCTCGCGTCTTCCATCACCGCCTCCACGGAGAAGAGCTCCCTCCGAGGAGGGAGAGGAGCCCATGCAGTTGGGACGAGCCAAATTGTCCCCCGAGGAGCGCCGTCGTCGGCTGCAGGAGGGCAGATGCTTCTATTGCGGGCAGCAGGGCCACATTCTAGCTGCTTGTCCAGCAAAAGGGCAGGCTCGCCAGTAGAGGGGAGGGTTCTGGCGAGCCGTTTTTCTCACGCTGATCCTTCCCCACGAGTTCCCACAGAAGTCCAGGTAAAGCACCATGAGAATACAGTTTGTCTAGGGGCACTTATTGATTCAGGGGCAGACGAGAGCCTCATGGATTGGAATCTGGCCACTAAACTGAAATTGAAAACTGAGCCATTATCCCGACCTATAGAGGCCAGTGCCCTAGATGGGAGCCCGCTATTTCGTGTCACTCATGTGACTGAGCCATTGTCTGTGATAATTGATAATCATCATGACCTTATGTGTTTTCATTTGTATCACTCCACCCAGCACTCTCTCATTTTGGGCTTCCCATGGTTAAAGGAACATAACCCACATATTGACTGGGGAACCGGGAGGGTTGTTAACTGGGGCGAGAGTTGTATGGACAATTGTTTAAAGTCATGTCATGACCCAAGCGTGAGGACTTTGTTTAATACTGTTTCTGTTAATTGTGACACTAACTCCGACACTCCCGACCTGGATCGGGTGCCACACTGTTACCATGATTTGAGTGAGGTCTTTAGCAAGAGTAAGGCTACTTCTCTTCCCCCCCACAGACCGTATGACTGTCCTATTGATTTAATTCCGGGGGCCCCCATTCCTAAGGGGAGACTGTACTCCATCTCTGGTCCTGAAAGGAAGGCCATGACAGACTATATTGAATCCTCCTTAGAAGCGGGTCTCATTCGCCCCTCTTCTTCTCCGGCTGGGGCGGGGTTCTTCTTTGTGGGGAAGAAAGATGGCTCTCTTCGACCCTGTATTGACTATAGCCCACTCAATGACATTACCATCAAGAATCGGTACCCTCTGCCACTCATGTCATCAGCGTTTGAACAGCTTCAACAGGCCCACATATTCACCAAACTGGACTTAAGAAATACCTATCACCTGATTCGCATCCGAGAGGGGGATGAATGGAAGACAGGCTTCAACACCCCCAGTGGCCATTATGAATATTTGGTGATGCCTTTTGGGTTAACTAACGCTCCTGCTGTCTTTCAAAGCATGATTAACGATGTGCTTAGAGACTTTTTGAATCACTTTGTCTATGTGTATTTGGATGATATTTTAATCTATTCCCCAGATTCAGACTCTCATGTGCATCATGTACGTCAAGTTCTCCAGCGGTTGTTGGAGAACCAACTGTATGTTAAAGCAGAGAAAAGTGTGTTTCATGCCGACACTGTGTCTTTCCTTGGCTTCATCATAGCCCCTGGGAAGATGCAAATGGATCCGGCTAAAGTTTGCGCTGTGGCACAATGGGCTACACCTGATAGCCGTAAAAAGGTTCAGCAATTCTTAGGATTTGCTAACTTTTACAGACGGTTTATCAGAAACTTCAGCACCATAGCTGCACCTCTTCATGCTCTCACGTCTCCACAGACCCCGTTCCAGTGGTCATCTCAAGCTGAAGAGGCCTTCCGGCAGCTCAAAGCCAGGTTCACCACCGCCCCCATCCTCACTGTTCCTGACCCCAGCCGTCAATTCGTGGTGGAGGTGGACGCCTCCAATAACGGAGTGGGTGCAGTTCTCTCCCAGCACTCCGAGAAGGACAACAAGCTCCACCCTTGCGCCTTCCTGTCACGGAAGCTTTCATCAGCTGAGAGGAATTATAACGTTGGGAACCGTGAATTGTTGGCGGTTAAAATAGCTCTAGAAGAATGGAGACATTGGTTGGAAGGCGCACAGCACCCTTTCATTGTGTGGACTGACCACAAGAACCTTGAGTACATTCGCACAGCAAAAAGACTGAACTCACGTCAAGCCAGGTGGACTTTGTTTTTTAGTCGTTTTAACTTTGTTTTGTTTTACAGACCGGGGTCCCAGAACACTAAGCCCGACGCCTTGTCCCGTCTGTTCGACCCCGAGCCTGAAGCCAAGGAGCCTGAGCCCATCCTACCACTGCACTGTGTGGTAGGAGCGGTAACTTGGCAGATTGAAATGGAGGTGAAACAAGCTAATGGCGAGAACCCGACACCTAGTGGTTGTCCGGAGAATCGCTTGTTTGTCCGTTACCATGCGTCCACAGGTGATCCATTGGGCACATACCTCGCTGCTCACCTGCCATCCAGGCGTCAAAAGAACCATGCATGCCATTTCCCGGAGGTTTTGGTGGTCCTCCATGGAGCGAGAGGTCCTGGAGTATGTGGGGGCATGTTCTGTCTGCGCCCGCAACAAGACCTCCTCCAGAGCTCAGATGGGGCTGCTTCAGCCACTTCCTGTGCCCACACGTCCTTGGGCCGAGATTTCTGTGGATTTCGTCACGGGGCTCCCGGTCTCTGAAGGTAACACCACCGTCCTCACGGTGGTGGACCGTTTTTCCAAAATGACACATTTCATTGCCTTGCCCAAATTGTCATCAGCTAAAGAGACTGCAGACATCATGATGACGAAGGTGTTTCGCATCCATGGTTTTCCCAAAGACATTGTTTCAGACCGGGGGCCCCAGTTTGTTTCCAGATTCTGGAAGGAGTTCTGCAAGCTGATCGGAGCCTCAGTCAGCCTCACCTCGGGGTATCATCCGGAGTCGAACGGCCAGACGGAACGCCTCAATCAGGAGCTGGAGACCTGCCTTCGGTGCCTGGTGTCGCAAAACCCGGCTTCCTGGAGCAAGCAGCTGGTGTGGGTGGAATATGCCCACAACTCGCTCCCCACCTCGGCCACGGGCATGTCTCCGTTTCAGTGTGTCTTTGGCTATCAGCCCCCTGTCTTTTCTGAGATGGAGAGAGAGGTCACGGTCCCATCTGCTCACGCCATGGTCCGGCGTTGCCGGCGCATCTGGGAAGCTGCCCGCAAGGTCCTCCTGCGCAGTGCGGACCGCATGAAGACAGCTGCGGATCGGAGAGCGCCGACCCGCTCCGGTGTACGTGCCTGGTCAGAGAGTCTGGCTCTCTACAAAAGACTTACCCCTCCATGTCGCCTCCAGAAAACTGGCTCCTCGGTTTGTGGGTCCCTATTCGGTGTCCAAGGTCATCGGTCCCTCCTCCGTCCGTCTGCGCCTGCCCCGGTCCCTGCGGGTCCATCCCACCTTCCATGTCAGCCAAGTGAAACTGGTCAAAGACAGTCCCATGGTCCCCGTCTCCGCTCCCCCTCCTCCCCCCCGGATGGTGGAAGGTGGTCCAGTCTACACCGTTAAGGCGCTTCTGGCTGTGCGCAACAGGGGCCGGGGCCGGCAGTTTTTGGTGGATTGGGAGGGTTACGGTCCATAGGAGGCAGTCCTGGGTTCCCGCTAGCTTCATTGTGGACCCTGATCTCGTCACTGACTTTTATGCTCGTCATCCTCATCTGTCTGGTCCGTCAGGAAGCCGTCCCTAGAGGGGGGGGGGGGGGTAGCTTTGTCATGTCCAAGAGATAATGTTAAGTTATTTTTGTGTTGTCCTGTCTTTATGTCTCGTGACTTCCTGTTTTATTTTGAAATCTTACTTCCCTCTCGTTTCAGATAACTGGCTCCTCCCCCCCCCGTGTGTGTCCCGCCTGTCTGATTGCCTGCCCCTCCCTGATTGTCTCCACCTGTGTCCCCTTACCTTGTGTGTATTTAGAGTCTGTGTCTCCCTTTGTCCCGTGCTAGTTCGTCTTGTTTGTTACAGTCAGCCAAGCCAGTTCACACCATAGCCAAGCCACGTCAGGTACCTTTGTATTTTTGTGTTATCCTGGTTATTTTCTCACAACGTGTTTTTCCTCTATCAAGAGCGATTTTTTGTTAGTAGTTTTTTGCCTCCTAAGAGAGTGTTTTTTGTTGTTACTTTATCAATAAAGATTGTTTATTTTTGGATCTTTTGGTCTTGAGTCGTGCGTTTGGGTTCACTTCCCTGTCCAGTCGTGACAATATTCACTTATATTTGACAAAATGTGAGCTGACCTACTGTAGAACCTGTAGAATAAAAAACCTTGTAGCGGACATACATGATCAGGCATCAGTCACAAGTCATTAAAGGGGACATATTATGCAAATGCACTTTTCCATGGATTTCTAACAGTTATATGTGTCCCCAGCTTGTCTAGAAACCCCCCAAACATGAGAAAAGACCATCCTCTCTGTCTTTTGCTTGCTCCACCTTTCAGAAAATGTGTGCTCACACAGGCCAATTGGAGATTTTCCTTTGATGTCATCATGAAGGGAAATAACACCTCCCCCCAGGTGGGTGACACTCCCCGAGCTAGGTGTATGTTCCGCCCTCTGATTCCGCCTTGCAGTCGCTATCGTTTACTCCCTCACATCACCGGCTCCGGTAAAACTATGTCGAAGGTACGAGCGAAGCACGCTAGTTGCTCGGTTGTTGACTGTACAAACCATCACAGCCTCGTCCACACAGCCGGGTATTGCCGGGTACAGATTGTATGCAATTCCTCTGCTTGGTATCGCTGTGTGACGTTGATTAGAGCCACCCTGCTAACTTTATCACACTTGAAAGGCGTTTTAACTGTCTGTAAAGTCAACCTGGTAAAATTCAGACTAAACATAGGCTTTGCAGAGATTGGCATAGGTGTCTGGGCTTGTTTGTCAGTGCTGTATAAGTTAGTATTGAGAGTCATGCCTTAGATGTCCGTTTTAACGTTTATATCATGATTACAGATACAGTGCCTGTGGGGAATATCTAGATAAGCGCAGAGTTACAGGGAATATGTGAAAGGGGATAGTCTATAATACACATTTTTTGTATTTTGCACATATAGTGAGCTATTTGCAGCATTTACAAGCTATTGACAACCCAATTTATACATAATTGAGTGCATTTGTTTTTATCATTTTTGCACTGCTTGCAGCTGTTGCCATAACTACACATTTGAGGAGATGTTGGTGTAACCTCTGTTTCATCTGTTCAGACCAGCACATCAAGTGCATCTATACAGCTTCCTGCAACAAGGGATGTTGCATGCCAGACTGACCCACTGTAGGCACACAGTTATCCTTGAAGACTCTTCAGCCTCACATCAGAAGTACAGGTCTGTAGCCATCTGAAGTGCATCTACTTTTGATAAACCTAACAGTCATTTATCAGTCTTGGAATGCTGTGCAGGTAAATGAAGCTGTGGTTACTTAGAACTTGTGAGAGTGTGTAGGCTAAGGTTTCTGTCAACATTAACATCTTTGATTTTCTCTTTACTGTACCTCCAGACTCTACCTGGTTGCCATGTACTACAATGAAAATGCTGAGCGACCACAAGCCCAAACAAATGAAGGTGAACCACTGTTCAAGGTCCACTTTCCAAAGGCCATGAAGGGAGAATGCAGAGCTAAACCAGTTAAGACTGAGCCGACATTCTATAAGTGTTATATTATTTTATTTTTCAGCCAAAATATGTTTTGTACACATTGTATCAAGTATTGCACATATATTATGACAGTTCCACCAACAACAAAATACAGAAAAGAAAATGTCAGGAGGTAGTTAGAAACAGACTTTCAGTCGTTGTTTTGTAAAAAAACAACAAAAAAGTGAAAAATGTAAACAAAATCTTTTGTGTTTTATCAAACAGGGAATGTGGTGGACCTCATATTTGAAAAGTCATTGTTGACCTGGGACCATACACGGAAGCTGCTTTGGCCATCCCCATCCCAGAGGACCTCACTGCACAGTTCTAGCGGCCTGAGAAGGAGTAGGTCAGCTCCTATGTGTCCCGGTTCTATCATGCGGCAGTCTACAACTCACGTACCGGCCTGTGGTGCCAGGAAACTCTGCATGGGTGCATAGGACCACGCAGGCTGGAATGACAACCAAGATTCTGCGACCAAGGAAGCCCCAGCACCAGCCCACAAAGCTCCTATAGGCTAGATACCTGTACCGACTAAAACAACTGGACAGGGCATTTAGTCTATGTTGTGTCTCACTCTTTTTATATGGATCCAGTGAATCCTACAGCTTTTTTATTATCACTGATTATAAGTGCCTCATTCAATGTAAATAAATGCTTGATTGTTACTAAAGAAATGACTCCTCTGAATTCATATATTATATGCACACTATCTGCTGATAGAAAAACTTTACAAATCAAAGAGCAGCTAAACTAATTTATTTGAGGGTGTGTTACTCCATTTGTGGTGTGTTATTACCATTGTAAAATGATGTGCACTGTAGTAAAACAAGACTGCCTAACATCTTTTATTTAGATTGAAACTATGTTTTTACAAAGAAGCAAAACGTACTGGTGTATTCCTCTCAACCGTAAAGTACCGTAGTCAGCGCGGTACATGTTGCAGGCATTCTGGAGGGAGTACACATTGAGGCAGACCGGCTCCAACCCAGGACGGCCTACCATACATGGTAAATCTTCCTCGATCTCCCACAGCCGTCTGGTAACCTACAGTGAATTACAAATGGTAAATGCTATGGTTTATTATAAATGTAATCGAAACAAATTACTGATTAGTTTGTCTAGTGAGAATGCTACCTGTGGTATCTCCTAGCAGCAGATATTCTCAGCTTCTGTGGGCATGGTTGCACAGTTTCCACAGGAGCACCTATCCAAAATATAGAGAAAAATGGTAACATTCACCAAAATATAAAGCTTATGAAATTCAAAAACTGACAGACAGTGGCGCTAAGGTGGGTAAGAAGTAAGTTTGGCTACATGTCAAACACATATAACATAGGTAATTTATAACATGTCACTTATTGCATATAATGTGGAGCTTGACAACAGTGTAGTGTAGAAAACACTGCACAGCCTCGTCTTTGACTAAAGATTAATGTTGCTGACAGACATGTTTATGCTGATTTACAGCTTTCATTGTAATACACAAAATAAATTTACTACATAAAGGAAGATGTTATGATGAGCATCTCTGCTCAAAACATGGAGAAAAATTAATAAAAATCAAAATGATTTACTTTGTCAGCATCTATTAAAATATCTGACTAGTATTGACATTGAACACCTGTAGCAGTCCACATACAACAAACATTTTCATAGACTGTAAAAGTATATCTAAGGAGGCATGACAGATAACTACATTACACAATTCACAATAGTGCTTATTTACCAAAAGAGCTCCCAGTAATGACGAGACAGTAACAGTTAGCATTAGCTACCTAGCTACATGTTAGTAACTGTGTGTCAGCACACATCAACAAACTGAAAATGTAAAGTCAAAATACACAAAATTGGTTACCAACCATTCAGAAACGTCCTGCTGCAGTTGTAGAGTTTGAACTTCTTCGGCAGCCTCTCCCTCTGGGTCAGATTCTGGATAAAAGTCGTATGGTTGAACCAAAGCGTTTCCAACGCCAGGTCGCTGGTCACGGTCACCGTAAACATTAGAGCATGGTGCCAGAAGACCAAGCCGCATCCCCTTCCGGAGAGGGGCGTGGTCAGGCACAGCTCATTTGCATTTAAAGCTACAGACACAGAAACAGCCTGTTCTGAACAAGGCTGAAACAGAGGGGTTTATAGGCATGCTGAAATATAGGATCGGAGTGGATTCTTTGGCAAGAAGCTTCAAAGACATGTTTTGGGGACCTCTGAGACCTTTTTAAACTTGTTGAAAAGGAGCACAATATGTCCCCTTAAAGAAGTTCACTGTAAGGACATGCAGAGTTATGGACCCAAAATCGACACTTACTTGACTTACTTACTCTTCCCACCATCAAACTATCAAATTGATAGGAAACAGAGACAAATGACCCTTCTCTCACAAACAGATCATGCTTTAGATAAGAGATAACAGAGTCATAAAAGCCGCATACCAATCTTGACAAGTAACCAGCAGTACTCTTAGACTCACAGACACAAATCTGAGAAAAAATATAACATTGAATATCTAACCATTCTGTAATATTTAATATTTCTAGGGAATAAGTCAATCCCTAGATCTCTATCCTATAGAATGGTTGAGATGTAAAATGTAGACTTTAAGACAATGTCTTTCATGTGACCATACTGTCACCAACCTTCACACAAGGTAACACACACTACATGACAGTCATGAATGTCCAGAATGTCTTCATTATTACTATTATAGTCAAAGGATTGCCGTGTAATCCCCAGTTACTCACCATCAGCTTTAGAAAATGTTTATTGTTTTTTTGATAAGTTAACCACTTATGCCTAAATCAAGGACTTGAAGGATGTATTATGAGAGCCATAATTGTATTGTTTGTTTTTGTTGTTAATTAGTGCTATTAGGTTTATTGGTTGTTTCATTTAATGGTTTTATGGTCATGGTGGGAGACGGATGTGCAAATTTTATAGGAAAATTTGAGATTAAACAATTCTAAAGTTTCATGGAAAATTACTTTCTTCTCCAAGTTGAAACAAAGGAGAGGTGGGTGACATTTTGCTTTCATCATGCTTTTCTTTTATTTTTATACGCCAAGTCAAAACCAACTGAAACAAAACAACAGAAGTGCCTCAGGGTAATTTTTGTAACTTTTAATTATCAGGTTTTCCTTTTTGAAGATTTTTGATAGTTTTAGAGTCATATGGTCAACGCTAATATTCTGCTTGTGATGGGATCGATGTCAAAATATAACAATATTTAATCATCAAATCTCATTCGTAGATGTAGTGATCATTAGTTGTATAGTCATAGCGTATAGCCATAACATAAAAACTCCCACCATTGCCAACTCATCACACAGTTCATTTAATTATTATTTTCATCTTGATGGTTATTATGAATTATTTTATATGTTTAATTATATAATGAATATTATTAATATGAAATAACAAAGATCAAAATGATGTTTCATAAAACCCAGTGCAAACCCTTCACTCTGGCCTGATCATTTATTCAGAAGGTATTTTTTTATTCAGAACAGAATGTCTTTCTATGTCTTTTAAAAGAATGACTCCATTTAGCCTTTGACTAGCATAGGCAGCCATAACAAGAGAGGAAGCTGAAGCATATTGATCAAGCCCTCTAGGGAACTAAGAGAGAAACTTTTTGTCATTCAGCTCATAAAATATCCTTCTTAAGACCATAACCTCGTATCTTCAAGTTACCTTGAAAAAAAGGACACCTCCCAGCAAGTGCTCTGGTCAGCAAAGACTAAAGCATTACTGTTAGTGCAGGAATCATTAATGTTTGAAAATAGTGTTTTTGTTCATACAATAAGTTCCCCTCAGCATGGCTTCTAACCTGGATGACTGCACATGATGGGAAAGTTCTGTACTGCACCTCATCTGAACTTTGCAGTGGAGTAGAGTCTGCTGAAGAGCCATGAAATCATCTCATGGTGGGTAGATATTTTCAGTGTGAATGGCTGCAATCTTTCTTCCTCTCACACAAACACACAGAGCAATACGTTAGGAAGAGGAACAAATACTTTGTTCAAAAGGGGACAGGAGACGGACATTCTGGAAAGATTCAGGCTAGTGTACTGTTGACTTCTTGTCTTCACAGGTGATAGCATGTCTTTTTTTGTGGTTTTGTAGTCTTTTTTCAGGTCTATAAAAATATCAAGAACCCTATAAATGAAAGTTCCAGCTTTCTATAGATAATATTACAAGTGAGTAAGTGAGAGTGTGACACTTTAGATGAGAAATCAAGTTAAACAACATAGACTTCAATCCACAATAAATGCTTTATATTATGTTCAAAATGCTGTGTGGTCCCATTGACATGCCAGTTGACATGTCAAATGATGAATCATTGCACTTCCATGCCATGCTTCATTTTCATTACATGATCATTATATGATTATTGGACAAAGCTGTGGATCCAGGGGGATTAAAGTGTCAAGTTTGATCTTGACTTGTCTCATGCTTGTGCTGTACAAATAATCTTAATCCACTTAATACAGGAAAAAAACATCGCCAGGTGTTATCCTCAACATTGTCCTCAGAGCACACATGATGAATGATGGTCAGATGAGGAAAAGTGCATAGTGTGTTTGTCTTGATTACACAGTGACTGGAAATGATGAGGCCAATCAGCCAGGTGGTGGCGCTGTAATGAAGGCTCAAAAATGCAGTGTTGAAAATGCTAGGCCCTTCACACGTTGGTTAATAGCAGACTCAAGTCAATCAAACTAAGATATCTTCACAAAGGGCGGTGCTTAGCAAATATTGGCGTTAACTGATTAACCATCTATCCAATTTTTGGGAATAGGTTTACCAAAGCATTTTGAGCCGGACCCATAGGGAGGTGCCACAAATGTGCATCTGAAAACCCCATTGACAGAATTTTATTTACATGCTCTTGGGGAAAGTATTGACTTTGAGCAATCCTGACTAAACTCACTAGATGCATCCCTGCCCATACACATCAAGTTTTGCTCACATTTGATGAAGCGAGGACAAATGGTGGAGCTCTGAGTGATGAACATCAGGCCTTGTAATAAATTGTGGGGTTGGTCTCATTTCTAAAGAATTAAACTACATGAAGTGACATTCCTCAGGTTTGTTGAGCCTTCATCCTGCTCATTGCTGCTCTCTGGTTTAATTTTTGATGATTCAGCTGCTTTCTTCTTTTGAGCATGAAATGGTTAGACCCTGCAGAATGTGATACAAGTGGGAGGGAAAAATATCTTGAAAAAGTAAGGACCATACAAATCAGCAATGATCTGTATAATACTGCATATAAAATTGTTACTGGTCTATGGTTATGCACTTTCCACACCACAACATGATTTCCTGAAGAAATATCTTCAATTTGTTGAACTGTTGAACAGCTGTTTCAGAGTGATGAGACTAGATCAGTGTATTTATTAATCACCACACCCTCAGATCTACATTCCTCTTTACCGAGCCCTTTTGCACTTTGCGCTGCTACACCTACATGAACCAAAGTAGCAGATGGAGACACCCACACAGTCAGCGCGGTTAAGACATACTACTTTACACTTGTCATTGTGCTTGCATTATTAAAATGAGGCCTTTTGTGTTGCTTTTTATTATATTTAGCGTCAGACAGTCTAAAAATCTGTGTCCCAGTGGAAATGTTGGACTAATGTTAGTGAGACATACACTGGCTAGGGGATCACAAGATTATTAGGACAAAAAATATCCACTGCAGGAAAAATAGCCGTTTCAAAATTCAGATTAAAAATAGACACTTGATGCAGCAGCAAAGCATTCAAAATTCATATTTGTGAAATGAAGGTGGTACTGGGGTGAGTGAAATTAGTCTGGCTTCAATCTTGTTGCTCCTTTAGACCTTCACCCATCACTGTCAAGGGCAGGTGTACAATTGACTTTGATATTGATGTGTATGTGGCTTTTCTTCTTTCAGTTCTAAATCACTGCTTTCATCACTCGACTCAGCTACTTATGATGCAGTCTATTTGTAGGAAATAAGTACCTCTAGCACTCCCCTCTAGCTCTGATTTGAGCAAAAGAATTCACACAATATGGTTGAATAACAACTGGCAAACAACTGTGCTTGCTTGTTAGTTTGTTTGTGTGAGACTGTGGCTGTCATAGAGTCAGAGACAGGTAAGGTAAGTGATGGATGTTCACAATAATACCTTTTTTTAGCACTGTTATCCCATCGCTGTGTTTGTTCTTGAATGTGTTTCCATCACGTCCTTCTGAGATTAGCAGTAACTGTTTTTGAAGATAAATTTTAACATAATTAACTCATGAGTGTCTCTGTCAGTCTATTTTGACTTTGTGTGTATGCATGTGAATATATGTAATGAATATATGTAATGACTGCTGATCTGAAGCATATATTCACACGCATACACACAAAGGTATGTGCAATACTGATACTCTCCTATATGTGTACCTGCGGAGTCCTGGTACACATACAGCCTGTCCACTGATTTCCACTGCTGTTAATCTCTGCTAATTAAGACTGATGAATTCACTAGTACCCTTGTAAACAAATTGTTTGTTTGAGCAAAGGTTGTTCAGAATTTAAATACCTTCTGTCAGCCTCATTTAAGAAATAACTGACTGCTCTGTGGTCTACCTGGAATGTTAACGATCCCTCAGAGATCCTCTGGTGGCAGCCACTCACAGTCTTCCCGCTGTCGCGCACACAGCAAAAAACAGATATTAAGAGAAAATGGCACCCATCATTGCAGCCACAACATGACAACATGTAGTTTTCTTTACCTTTGGGTTTGTTTTTCCTGACTTCTTGCCCCCTTCTTTCCAATAAAAAGACTTAATGCCACAGCATACAATTACATTTTAGACCAGTGGTTCACATTTCTTTTGACTTGTGACCCCTTAAAAATAAGCCCCTACTTGTGATTCTTTGTTACTAGATGCATATTGACTGTGACCAGTTCTAAAAAAGGCAAAATTATGGAATGGAAAAATACAAAAAAATTATTGAACGTTTCAGAAAATAAATATCCTCATTTATTACCCGTTTGTTTGCCGGTACATGCTGTAAGTGTGATCAAGGTGTGTGTGTGTGTGTGTGTGTGTGTGTGTGTGTGTGTGTGTGTGTGTGTCTGTGTGTGTGTGTGTGTATGTATGTGTGTGTGTGTTTCTGAACATGGGTGCATGTGAGTCCGGCAGCTCCCCTGCGTTGCATACCCACAGGGAGGTTTAAAAACTGGAGGACTCTTCACTCTTGGGAGCTCATTTAGAGCAAAGCATTCTGCTTCTCTGTCCTCGCAAATTGGAAGATTTACCACACACACACACACACACACACAGGCAGCAAGCACTACACTGCAAACCTATAAACACTCTTCCTCTTCCTACTTCTCCCACTTATTAGCTTGCATTTCAGTTTGTTGTTACGTTTGCATACTCAGTGCCAGCACAGGCAAGTCAATCAGAAGCATCCCATTATCTACTTATCCTCGAGCATGCCCCCAGCAAATCAAATAGCTGGAGAGCCAGAGAGGCTTCTGGGACACCTGTCAGCATCTCCATACAACTCCATAGATGTCGAGCAGGAAGAAGCAATCTTGAGGTCTGGCGAGAGAATGTGACAGTAATCAATAAATCAGTGTAAAGGTGTACAGATAGAAATCACAGACCAAAGCTTTTCATAAAAGTAAACACACGGGTGAAGCTGGAGCTAGGAGTGGGATGTCTGTGGAGTGGGGTGCTGAAGCAGAGCACAGGATCACACCTAAAATCGATCTGCACAGTGGTGAAGCATCTACTCAGCAATGCTGGGTTTCCATGCCTCAGAGGGCCTCACCTCACTAATCCAACAGCCCACCACGTCAGACTTATTAAAACTAACAGGCAAACACACAGCAGCTACACCCTCAGTGTTGGGGGCTGCCTCACTGGAGCTGAGCCTGAAATCTACACTGCTGAAAGCTCAAAATGTAGTTTTCAAGTGCGAGAAAGGTATTGTAGACAAGCCGAGAATTGGTGTTGCAGCACAGGGTGAAGGTCAATCTAATTACAGCATGTCAATATAAAAAACATTATCTCAATGGCTCTGAAGCTCTCAACAGCCTCCAGCAGGTGTATTACATCTAAACGCTGCTGTTTTTAGCTGAATAGTCAGGGGAACCATTTGTAATTATGTGGAACAATGAAAATGACAAACCTAAACAACAAAACAAGATTTTTCCAGTCCTCATGATCAAACCCTTGGTAGTATTTGACAAAGTGTTCCTGTTACTGTCTTGTAGTTATGTAAAGGATAATATAACTAGATGAAATGTTACGTCCTACAACCGGATCAATAGATTTGTAGATCAAATAAATATTTTTTCTAATATTTAGTATTCTGAATAAATGTGGTTTATTGACTTATGATAACATAACCTATAATAAGGCTGCCTCAACCATGGACTGCAAAGAACATGCATGTAGCATATTTGAGATTAAGTCACTCTATACCTCCTGAAGTAACCATTTAAAGCAGGGCTGTTATTCATGGGGGCCACATTTCCTGAAAGATAAGGCCCAGGGCCCAGACATTTCCCTGAACTATTCTTATTATGTATGTATACTTGACACATCATGGCACCATATTTTCAAAACTGTTATCCATAGACTGTAATCAATAACTAAGAGAGACCATAAATAGGCCTCCTTTAAGTAATCAGACCAAGTGGTTAATTTGATTTTCTGTGCTATGATCTGCCTAACGACCTAAACACCATATGTTGGACCTTAGGTTGTTTATCAATTTATTGGCTATCATGAATTAAGAGTGTATTAATATTTAAAATATTAATATTAAATAATAACTTTAAAATGAATTAAAGTCCTCAGGGGCACCAGCCTAAAAACTAATAGGCAAAATAGCCAATATTGTTTCAGTCTCAAATTATTACTATTAATCTTGAACTCTGATTAATAATTAACTTATTAACTATAACAAAATTACCATATCAACAATAAGTTAAATTGAAGGACTGAAGTTCTACTGAGTAGAGGTTGGCAATACTCACACTTGAGCAACATTAAACACACCAGTAGTTATACTTAAAGACATTTATTTACAATGGAACAGAGTAAAAACACAGTATCTAATCTAAAGTATATACAGGTGTGTGTGTTTGTGTATGTGTGTGTGTGTGTGTGTGTGTGTGTGTTTGTGTGTGTGTTTGTGTGTGTGTGTGTCTGTGGGGACAAAGGCAAGATGGCCGATTCAAAATGGTCACTGTGACCACCTAGTGTGTGGGGGAGGGAAGGGGCGAGATTCTTTGTTAGCCTAGCTAATGAAGTCTGAAGGTACTTCAGAGAGTTGGGTGGCTTCCTGGTGGAGTGAAGTCCTGTCTGGCTGTGTGGTCTCTGTGTTGCAGAGGAGGAGAGCTGGTTTCCTCTTTGTTCTTCATACAGAGTCAGCTGTTCCATGCTAACTCTGCTGTGGCTCCTGTTGCTTGGAAAATCAGCTGGCAGACATTGTGTCGTAGCCAATGGTGCTGAAGCTAAAAGTTAAGTTAAAAGCAGAGTGAGTTAGAGAGTTGCAGGCTGCTGTGAGCAGGCGTGCAGCAAGGCTGTTGTTCCAGGTAGCCTGCTGACTGAGTACTGGGAGCCTGGTTGCTCCTTGAAGAGCCGAGAGGAGCTGCTGCTATTGAACAGGTCAAGGAGGAAAGAGAAAGAACAAAGAAAGAGATCTGGTTTTGTCTGGTGACACCCTGGGGGGGCCAAATATCACACACTGACCAACACTGACTGGTCAGTGAGGTCCCTGGGGGAGGGTCAACCCAAGGTGTGAACAGTAAGGAACTGTGAGGAAGTGAGTTCTTTGTCTGTAGAACAAAAGACACATGTGGTTTCAACCAACTTGAATGTACTGAGTCCCAACATGCACTTTCACTGGATGTTTCCAGCACTCCCTCTTGTTTCCACTCTTACATGAAAAAGACTGAACCACACTTTGAACATTTAGCTCTCTCCTTTGCTACTAATTGCAGGATCTGTGTGTCTGTGTGTGCTGCACGATGCTCGAGCGTGTGACGTAGAGCGCCCCCGGCTCCTCACACACAGGGTCAGAGAAAGAGAGAGAGTGACACAGGGAGAGAGAAAGTGAGAGAGAGGTGTTTCTCTTCTCTGTTGCGAACAGTGAAAATGAATCATAGACAAATGTCTGAATCAGAAACAGAGGTGGTGAGATAATAACAATTTTATCAAAAATATTACAATTCATCCTGAGGGGAACATCAATGTCTGAATACAGTGTTATGGAAATGTATCATGTAACATTTCAATCAGAAAAGATATTTATTAATTTGGGCCAGTCATTAGGATTCATCCTCTGGGAACTGGGAATATGTGCCAATCCATCCCTTAGAAGCTAAGATATTTCACTGGGTAGCTGAAAAGTAGATTAGGTGAGGGGATCCCCAAAGTTATCAGGACTGATTCTGTGAGAGCCCTGGATGTCACCACAGTCCATCCAGCAGTAGTCGAGATATCTCATTCAGTTTATTTACAAGAATTGGAACTTTGAATGCAGTACAAGAACTCAAGGTAAGTCTTCAACACTTGCAGGCAAGTGATATACAATAAAAAACAGAGAAAATGTCAGAGTGTAAGAATATTCAAACAGAACTGTTGAAAATTACTCTGACAAACTATACCAGAAAAGGACTTGATAAAATAGACAAGACCTTGGCACAAACTATGGAGAAAGTACTGGAATAATTCTCATGCATTATTCCTGAGATTGAGCACACAGAGAGGAATGGAAAATTCAAACACATAATTAAAAACGTCAACCAATCATTGTGTGACTCCTAAAATTTGTGGCGTGTGTTGGAGGTTGGAAGTCCAGGTCTAGGCCTGAGTTTAAGTCTGAACCTCCTCACCAACAATTAACCAATAACACTGCTTCACACTTCCTGGAGTCCCGAAAAGTTAGAAAATAATTCACTGGAGATGGTCAGAGTTCAATTCACTAGAGTTTATTCTTTCACAAGATATAAACCTGAGCCAGCCCTGGAAGCTGAACTGAAAACAGAGTGCCTGAGCACCATCTTATATACTGTAGTAAGTCATCGCTCCTCTCAGGTGGAACCTACATTTATTTTTCCAAAAAGGAGAAGATCCTCGCCTTGGAAACAATGGTGCCCAGCCTGCCCTGGAATTCCCAAACTGGGCATGCCAGGACATTCTACTGGTGTCAGGTTTCCAAAAATGGGCATGTTCTTCTGAGACCATTATTTCCAGGGATTCTTCAGACCATTTTTTTTTTTTATTTATTCCTTCCTTCCAGGTTACATGCTATGACAAACTTCCTTCAGCAAAGGCTGGTTCACATGCAAAACTAACTTCAGTTGTGGATATAGCTGATACATTGAGTTTATAGGTTTAACATTTAGTATACTTATAATGCAGAGTACATTTTAATAATGCTGTGCACATTTTAATGAAGTTTACTACAACATGTGTGTAGAATAAGTTTCCAGTGGCACAGTCAGTCAGTCACCTTCTCTAGGGACACAAGGATCAGGGGTTTGAAAGCCTAGATGATCCATGTACTACTTTGGCAACAATGTAGAAATGTCATACATATGGTACCCTGATAATTCCCACTTTCTTATTATTATTTTTATTTATCTATTATTATTTTATTATTATTAAAAATGTTTGTGAAACAAAAACCATAAAAGCAAAACGCACTACTGTTGGGACTCATTCAAGAGCCCAGATGTTTCTTTGCTCCACAGACAAAGGAACTCACTTCCCCACAGTTCCTCCCTGTTCACACCTGGTGACGACCCTCCTCCAGGGACCTCACTGACCAGTCAGTGTTGGTCAGTGCGTGACATGTGACCCCCCAGGGCATCACCAAACAAAATCAGATCTCCTTCTTTGTTCTCCCTCTCTTCTCTTCTCTTCTCTTCTCTTCTCTTCTCGGTTTTCCTCTAGAGAGCAGCTCCTGCTCACCCCTCTCGGCTTTTTAAAGGGCAACAAGGCCCCAACCCAGGTCAGCCCTGCTTCCTGAGAAACCAGCTCTCTTGCCAGCCTTCTCACAGCAGACTGCAAAACTATTCTACTCAACAGCAGCAACCTGCTTAGGATTAACTGAGAGTGAACCAAGTTCTCTTCAGAACCAGCGGCCACAAAACCAGTTAAGCCATCTGACTTTCCAAGCAACAGGAGTCATAGCAGAATTAGCATGGAACAGCTAACTCTGTGAGGAGAACAAAGGAGATAACAGCGGAAGCAACACAACCAGACAGGACTTTACTCCACCAGGACGCCTCCCAACTCCCTTGACTTTACACCAAAACTGGAAAGGACCTCTTTGTTTTGTTCCAAGGACTAGGTAACATTAACTGACTGGGCCTAACCTCTCCTAGCACAGCACAGCACAGCACAGCTAAGCAGCAGAAGTCTTAACTTAGTTAATGTACCTTTTGATTAATGTCTTGTTGTTGTAATGTTTGCTTAGGTTCTGGTTAGTCATACAGTTAATCGGATACTTGTATGTTCACACACATACCTGTAGTACATCTCAGTTCTAGAACCTGCATGAAGCTAACCTCCTCCCTCTAACCTGGTACCTTTAGATTAGTCTTATTTGTTCAGGTCATGTGGTCACAGTGATCACTTTGAATCGGCCATCTTGCCTTTGTCTGTGTCCCCACAGACACACACATACACCTACACACACACACACACACACACATACACACACCTATATATATACTACATTGGACATTGTGTTTTTACTCTCTTCCATTGTAAATAAATGTCATTTAATTTAAAGTATAACTACTGGTGTGTTTAATGTTGCAAAAGTGTGAATATTGCCAACCTTTACTTAGCAGAATTCCAATCTTTCAACTTTAACTTACTGTTGATATGGTAATTTGGTTATAGTTTTTAAGTTAATTATTAGGTAATAAGTTCCAGATTAATGGTAATAAATTGAGACTGAAACAATATTGGCTAGTTTGCCTATTAGTTTAGGCTTTGATTAATTTTAAAGTTTTTATTTAATATTAATATTTTTAATATTAATATTTTCTTAATTATGATAAATTGATAGACAACCGAAGATCCAACATTTATGGTGTCCAGCTCATGAGGCAGAGCTCAGACCCAACACTACAATGGGCAGGCAGGGTCACAACATGGTAATCCTAATTCATCTGCATCTTTGCACAATGGTGTTCTGCTCTAAAAATGCCTAATTTTCCAAATCACACCTAGACCCAATAGAAACTAGTCTGAGGCCTTATGTCCAGTTCTCATGAAATTTGATAAATGCTGACAAAAGTTATGGAAAGAATTACAATATGTCAGTCTATACTATACCAAAGTAATTACAATGCAATGGAAAGCCTGGATGAAACACATTGCAAATTCCTTTAAAATAACCAGAGGTGTTCAGCAAGTCCTGTAGACAGTACTGTTGCATTGATTTTAAGAGGGTTTCACAATTCTTTTCCTGGACATGTGGCTTAAATGAACCTTTTCTCAAGTAGTGTTATGCAGTTACAGCCTCACCCAAGAAAGTGGCACAGTGAAATTCATTAATTTGCCCTTGTGAAAGCTGCAAGCTTCATGAAGTACACTTTAAATACACTACATAAATGGATAGGTGGCGAACTGTATTTATCTATCCATGGACTAATGTAATTATTATTGTTTATTTATCATTAACTGTTTTTATTATTATTATTATTAATATTATTAACAATGAGCTAATGGACAGATGAATTTCCCCTAGGGGATAAATAAAGTATCTGTCTATATATATATATATATATATATATATACCGTATACATGCCTCCTCTTGGCCAGGAGTCTATACTAGTACTAGTACTAGTACTAGTATAATACTAATTCATCAAAGTTGAAATTCTGTACACATTTACTTTGCTCCACGATGATGCATATTCAGATAAATTAAAGTCACTATATCAGACCCAAGTTTGGCCCACTAGCAGTTGGATGTAAGGTTGGGTCACAAAAATCTATGCAATCTGTCAGTTATAGTGCTGATGTTGTTATGATGCTCTGTGTATGCACAATGGAAAGCTGCAATATTTTGTACCCAAAATGAATTATTCACTCCCTTTATTCAAGTAGAAATTAAAGGTAGCATTGACAGTGACATACGCTTGGTGCTATTTAATAGCAGGATCGGATGCAGAGTGATGTCTATGTCATTCAACTGTAGTTAACTTGGAAACATTATGGTGTTGGTGGCATGCCATGTGTGATTGGTTTAGGCTGTCAGATTGTCACAATATTGCCACCATAACATGTCTGTAAAGAGTCACCAGAGTAAAAGAAAAGGTAATCAGCTGCTATCACAACCGTAATAAACAAATCAAACTTTTTCTGTTGGATCATTCAAATAAACAGACGAGTAAAACATGAGTACAGTGGTTTGTAAGATTTTGAATGAATTAATATTACAGAGCACAGGTCTCTCATGAGCACTGAGCTGCTGCCCAAAGCTGGCAGGCAGTGGACCGTGAGAAACAAGGTCCCTCTTGGCACCAAGGTAGCAGTCTACAAAGGACTGGCTGGACTGGTAGTTGCACTTTGTATAGCCTGGTTTTGTACTTTGTGTAACTTGGCTTTGTATGACCTAGGACATGAATCTGTCTCATATGTATGCTCTTTATCTGGTACTGTCTGGTACAAACTAAAGAGTAGTTTGTCCTTGAACACGCAGTTGCTTCTTCTTGACAGTTTTGATGGCACCCAGAATTGTTCATACACACCTCCTGACCCTGCCTTCTTCTTTCCTTTCTCTAAAATTCATGTACATTCTCTGTTTGATAACAGTCTGTAATTTCAAACTTTTGTAACTGTGGGCTGATCCTTTGCAAAGCTCTTATTAAAATATACAGACAACTTTGTCGTTTTGTCAACTTTTCATCATCGGATTTCCATCATAGTCTCACCCTCCACTGCAGCACGTATCAAGTCATCAAGACACAAAAGAGGAGTAGGCGAGGAAATACACTCAAGAAAATGCCAGTTCGCTGTGCTGCTGCGCCATCACAAAAATGGACCTACAGTGGCTTCAGACCCCTTCATGTTTTGGACACTTTATGGCGTTGTAGATTTAATTATAAATTGATACACCCAATAACCCAGCTGTTTGTTGGTTTTAAATGTGTGTTGCATTAACACCACAATTTCGAATTTGTTCTCATTGAAAGGGGGCACCAGACTTCAGGGAGGACAACAATGAATTACTTAATTGATTAACATTATCAATCTCATATCAGAAATCATGACTTCTAGATTCAATTGATCTTCAGTCTCTTCTTCAAAAGAACACAACAGGACAACAACTGAGTGTAAATAAAGAAGTTTATTAACTAGACTACTATCTACAGATTAAATGCAATGTGTAATAATCATAAAGATGAAAATAATAATGAAATGAGCTATGTGATGAGTTGGCAACAGTGGGAGAGAATATGTTATGGCTATACAGCTAATGATCACTACATCTGCAAATGAGATTTGATGATTAAATAGGAAATACATTTCCTGCTGAAAATACATGTGAATGCTGAGAGCTGAATGAGATTGCTCAAGCAATGCTGAAAAAGCTGAAGCAACTGCTGAAGCAATGCTAAAGTAGCTCAAGCAATTGCTGAAGTAATGCTAAAGTAGCTTAAGCAGTTGCTGAAGATTCAAAGCAGAAAGTTAAGTTGTTGGAAAGTGTAACAAACAGCACATAACTGTAGAGAATTTACAAAATGTGAAAAACAGAACATGTTATTTGGAAGTTAAATGGCCTAAATTGGGTGAAATGCACAAGCAAAACTTTTAATGTCACACCTGAAGGAGATTTCTGACACAATGCTAAAATTGTTGAAAAAGCAGCTCATATTAACTGAAGTACAGTGCTTTAAAAAATGAGATGCCAAAATGTTAAACTGGAGGAGTTAAAGTCCATAAGCTGCAAAATCTGGTAACTGAAACATGTTGTTGAAACACTTGAAGCCAAATTATTTATTGCCATAGGTTGAAGTGGGAATAAAATGCCATAAAAATGTGAAGAAGTAATCATTTGCATCAGTAACAGAAAGATGAACTGCATCCTAAATAGGAAGTAGAAACTTTAATTTAATTTATGAATAAGCTTTTAAGCAATTAAAAGCTAGAAGTGTTGTGAACAGTTTAAAGTTTGAATAAAGTCTGTAACTGAAACTATTCTAAAGTAGTTGAATTTCAAAGACACTGAAGTTTTGAAGGATTTGAACATCGTCTCCATTCAGTTACATTGTAAAAAATTGCAGAAAAAGCCTATTATTTCAAAAATTATGAATTATATTAAAATTTGAAGGAAGGATACACCTCCTGAAGAAACGTTTTGATACTGACTGGTTTATGCAGCACAAAGTATGCAGGAGTAGTTAACAACCGAAGGAAAGTAGGAGGATCTCATGTATAACATCAGTGGAACTGTTATCTCTCTCTTTGAGTACTAACTACAGCTTTCTATCTGTGTGTGTGTGTGCGTGTGTGTGTGTGTGTGTGTGTGTGTGTGTGTGTGTGTGTGTGTGTGTGTGTGTGCGTTGACATCGCCAACGTATTGTTGGGCCTGGACATGTGGTCAGACAAAGCAGGCCTGGTCAGGCCTACATATAACCCCTGAAGCCTGACCTCAAGCATGATCTTTTGCATTCAACCCCCTGAAAAAAGGAAAGAGCGCTAATGCCGCCCCACAGACTCCAACTCCCAGCATGCTCCATGTTTTACACCTGAAGTGGATTCTGGGGAGTCTCAAAATCACACTGCTCATTGGCTGAGATGCAGAGAATCCTGACAACACGCCGTGTTACTGCATCTATAAATGCCCACTGTGCATTTGCCTTTCCATTGTAACTACACCAGAGTTAGTCAACTTTCTTTGTGAGCTAGTTTACTGAAGGAGGTAACCAACCCCATGCCCGCTTGTTTCCCCTTTTGTTTTTCCCCGCAGAGTTTGAAGATTCTCCCCTCACTGGATGAGTTGAGACTTCCCCTTGTGTTCAGGCGAACAGAAATTTAAAGGATCCAACACGAGATTCCGCCGCAGCTCGGCCTAAAACCTACGCCTGCTATCCTCCGATCAAATCTGCTGTGTTTCTGTGCTGCCAATCCAGGAACCAGCTGCCCCGACCTTCATGGAACAAGGATGCCACTGTCAGAACCGCACCGGAGCACATGTGCTGGATTTTACTGACGGATATTCACACACCCCTAATCGCTTGGAAGCGGTCCAAGTAAGAGGTTTGCATATGGGCAGAGACAGAGATTGTGTGTTTAATTTAGATGACGCTATTGAGTTAATGCTTTGAATTCTTGTTGTTGAGCTATTTCTATTTTGTGTTGTGATAGACGGACCGCAGAGTCCTTTGTATCATACTTTGAAAGTGATTAGAATCGTGTTTAACTGTACACTGCTCTAGAAGAGTTGTGTGCCAGTTTCATGCCTGTTGTGTGTGCCACCACGGGTGGAAAGCGAGCCGCTCAGCCCATAACGAACAAGACAACGGGCATTCAAGCAAGAGTCCCAACGCTAGATAAGCACTGCTTGTTGTTGCCTAGCTAAGACAAACCACGTCCGCCATTTTGGCTCACGTGACGTGACCCCTCGTCAAGTCACGTCAAGTCCATCTTGAGTCTCGCGTGAAGTCATCTCCCAGATCACGTCCGCCTATTAATCTCTCTCACACACACACACACACACACACACACACACACACACACACACACACACACACCATCTTAATGCATTTACTGTATTGCTGTGTTTTCTGTATGCTTAATTGGGTGAATGATTGGTAGAATAGCATTATTAATTTGGACTGTGGTTAACTTTGTTGATTACTGGAAGATTAAATAAACATTACGGTAGTTAAAGAGAAGTCTTTTAGTCATTATTGTGCATGCTTATTGTGACCTGTGGCTGATTGAGAGAGTCAGAGCTCGAACTTTACCTTGTTTAGTCATTTGTAGTCGTTGACTCCAGGAGGTCAGTTACTTCAAGTTAACACCTCCTGTCACACCTGTCACTTTTCTTATGCATGAAATAACCACAGTACGCTGCCGGAAAATACCTGTTCCCAGACACACCCACACACATTTACAGACTCTCACGCACACGCACGCACGCACACACACACAGTCTGTTTGGTTCTGAAGGACCATTACTTCACAGCAGTGTCAGCTAGTCTCCCCCAGAATGGAATCGGTGAAGTGCCAGTTCATTTAGTGCCATTTTGTCCATTTACTTTAAACTGTAATAACTGAGCCCCACTTGAAAACAAAGACTTTTATTCAGTCATCTTTGAAACTGAAACAAATTAAATTAAAATATATTGTTTTTTATGTCTGGATGAAGGAAATGAAATGTAATGTGGCACACAATCACTACTTCATGGTTCAATGTGGATACAGGAAAGTGGATGAGTTTAAACTTAAATTTCAACAGCCTCTTACTGAGGATATGTCAGTTAGTCAGTGCCAGCCTCCCACAGAATGGTGCTTCGGAAATGATCACCGTGGGCTATCTGTTAATTCACAGCAGATTGCAGCCATATTGGGGGAAGCAGAGAGATTGGAGTTTAATTGTCCTTTGCAATCGCTTCCTTCACATTAACTTCTACTCATAACTTTTTCTCTTCAGGTTTTTTAGTTTTTTAGGTTGTTTGGCAAAACAATTGTGCTGAACAGAAATATAAGGAAATGGAAAACCGCATAGTTTTAAGCTCTAACGTGCATATTCAGAGTATGCACTACTGTGCATAATAACCTCGCCTAAAGCTGCTTCATTTTTTGGAGCTGCAGATCCACTTTTAAATGGTATTGGTGTATAACAAGGAGTTAGTGAAGGTAGGAAAGGAGAAATATAACAACGGTCTTGTTCAACCCAAGCCTGGTGAACACTGTAAATACAACTGTAAATGTAATTAAAGCTGCAAGCACCGTTGAGCGGACCTCGCAGTAGGCCGCTTAAAGTACCTGATACCTGGCCTGGTATCAGTCACAAGCCATTAAAGAAGTTCATTGTAAGGACATGCAGAGTTATGGATCCAAGACTGAAACTTTGTTACTCTTCCCACCAAGGGTCAAAGGGTCAGCTCCAGAGGATCAACCAATAGACACCAGGCAAACTGTAGAGCATAGGCAAAATCTCCAGTTTGTAACAATAAGACTCTGCCTATTGGTTTTTTTTAGTTTCTTATATAGAAAAGTAACAACAAAAGGACTGATTATCACTAAGGTGTGAATCCTGGCCTCTCTGTGCCATGCATGAATACAGACACACACACACACAAACACACACACACACACACACACACACACACACCAACCTCCCTCCCTTCCTCTGTTATGTTGTTTAAACAGTTAACCACTTGTATTATGATTAATTCCACATTTTGAAGGATTTTTGAAGAAGAGACCAAGTGAACCAAAACAACAGAAGTGCCTAATTAAGTGCCCTTAATTATCATCAAGTTTTCCTTTTTGAAGATTTTTGACAGTTTTAGAGTCATTTGTTCACACCAGTCTCCTCTAAAGTTATCCAGCCAAAGTGAAGTGCATTAGAGTTTATTTTGCATCACCCCGCAAGAGACGCCAGCAGATAACACATCTGACCACGACCTCTTGCAGAGAAGCTGAACAGAAGTCAAGAGCCCCAGACAGAAAGTCTCCTGGCAAACTCCACCAGAGCTGAACCGCTGAGACACTGGCAGATCCTGCATCTCCAGGGTTACCACAGTAGTCTCACCTGGTCACCTGGGTTCTAGCCAGGTGAACCAGCAGGCCTATACAGCTATCACTGTGCTATGGTGAGAAATGTAACCTTTAAGGAGGTGACAGAATGTGATCATAACATTTTTCCACAAAATGTTCTATTGTTTAGATCACTTCAATTATACTTATTCCTTCTGTCCCACTGAAAAACACAATCTTCAAGTTTCAAAAAGCCCAACATGAATTTATTAAAATGTCTAACAAACAATCAAACAAACAGACAAACCATCAGTCAAGGGTGAACACTTAATTTTCTTGGCAAAAGTAACAATAAACATCTATTACACTTTAGCCATCCTTTCCTCTTCCTCCTTACTGGAACCTGGAACAAAATACTCCTCCTTACTCCTGGATGCATGAGCTATTCTTTTTGAGTTCTGCCCAGATGCTATGCGGTGATGAGTGGAGCGAGGATCCACAGATTCACTTCTTTTTAACAGCATGTGTTTTATTTAAAAATACTACAGGTCAACAGTAACAGTGCAACAGCTCTAAAGTGCAAGCTATTTTGAAAAACTTGCACATATACAGTATGTGCTTTGCACCATTTTTGTCTACTCTCTATAAAAGTATGTGCAAGAGTGTAAAAGACAACTGTAAACAATACTGCAATACTATAGCAACGTTTACAGATAATAATGGGAAATAAATAATTAATGGAAAATAAATAAATACTGAAGACAAAAAAAATACAGTAACATTGAAGTGCTTAAGAACTGATAAACTGAAGTTTAAAGTGAAATCAAGAAGGCCACAATCACTTATTTCTTCATTCTTTTTGGGTTGTAAACAAAGAAATTGTGAATGACAGATCATGTTCAGCAATGGACGTGCACACACGTATTTTTTGATCGCATGCACAGTCAGTCATTGATGACTGAGTGTCAACCGTAACTGTCGCTCCCAGTAACGTAATTGTATGTTGGAGTGCGCGGACAGCAGCTTTATGACTGGGGTCCAATTCATGACGAGAAAGCGCTTTTTTACCACTGGTGGTAGATAGTAGCTTCCTCAAGCACAACGTGCACAAACAAGCTCCTTCTAGCCGCTGGAACCTACGCTTCCAGTGTAGCCAAGACCCGCCCCACTCTGCTTCTGATTGGCTAGTAAAGTTGTTTAGGTTCTGCTGTCTTTGCATTACAAATATACTGACAACTCACAACTGAGGTTACATTTATATGTGAAGCAGCCTTTACTGAAGTAAGATTGTTACAGAATGGAACCTGGAGGGAATAAAGTTCTTTAAAAAATGGTCTTAAGGCCCTGGGAGCAATGGTTTTGGAGTAGCAGTCGTAGTGAGGCCCAGATTGAGGATAGATGAGTGCCTTAGGTTTAGGGTGTTGGAGGGGCCCTTGGATGCTTGGTCCTACTACACGCCTTGGCACAGGAGTCTTAGATAGGGTAGACGAGGGGCTTCTGGACACCTTGTCCTACTACACTACCCTGGCAGGCCTGGTTTAGGGAATTCCACACGGGGCTGGACACCATTGTTCCCAAGGCGGTGATAGGTTCACTTTAGAAAATAGGTGGAGAACCCACCTAAGAAGGAACTATATATGATTATGCACAGGCTCTCTGTCTTCAGTTCAGATCCGGATCTGATCTCGCTTTTATTCTTGTGAAAAAATAAATTCTATTGCATTGGACTCATCTCCAGTGGCTTCTTTTTTTAATCTTTTTGACTCCAGTAAAAGTGCAGTTTTGTAGAAGGTTAAGTGTTAGTGAAGAGGTCTAGACTTCTCTGGCCTGGACCTGGACCTTTTTTCCTCCAACATAAATTAGCAAGCCAGCCAGGAGAGACAGAAGCCTGAGGACCCCTGCCTGGGAGGATAAGCTGGCATCTCAGACCATCAGTGGCCGCAGAAACTCAGAGGTAAGCAAAGCCTTTTTAATTTCTGCAAACTCTGATTCTGATTCTGTCTGAGTGCAGGTCTCCGCCCAAGTGAGGCAAATCAGAATGCTGGCTTACAACCTGTCTAGTCTTTTGTGGGGGGTTGATGTGGTGATCACGACAGGCCTCTGAGCGAGATACCCCATGAAGCAGGGTAAATAGCAGCCTCATGCAGACACACAGATGAAAATAGTGTGGTTTGTTCATAGAATAGAAAAGACTGCAGAAGTAGTTTAGTGACTGATTAAGAGTAACGCTGTCGTAGCCTCTGCGGGTAATGTCCGATTGTCCTGTAGCGGTGCAGCTGGGAGCCGAGACACTCCAGAGAAGACGGAGGCCGAATGGGTAGAGAGCTAAAAAAAAGTCTGAAAGAGACAGTGAGGCGGCTACCATTTTTCATCTCCGCAATATTTTATTTTTTATTTTTTGCGTGGCACATCACAAAGCTTGTTAGACCCAACATAAATGGAAAAGGAGTTTCCCAGAGTGCAGGGGAAGTGACAGGCAGGTGGTAGACCATAGCAACTGTTAATGCAAGTGCAAGAGCAGCGGTGAGGCGATCAGGGCAGTAGACAGTATCTCTCAAGGCCAAACGCTAGGAGTGCTAGTGGGAGTTGGCAGGCAGAGCAGGGTAGCAGTAAGTTCACGGCTGTATATCACCGTCATTCCCAGGAGAGTGAAGTTGAAGGTTAGCAGATTCTAATACATTGTTAAAACCCAAAGAGAAGACAAGACAGAGACTGGAAGTTATCTAATAAAATAATACTAATAATAATAATAATAGTTCATTTGGATAGCACCTTTAATGTGAATAACAAAGTGTGTCACATGAATCAAATATAAATATCAAAACAAATCAAAGTGAAATGAAAATGAAATGAAAAGATATTACACAATAAAAGAAAAGTGTGTATTAAGAAGTGAAACAAAATGGAAAACTGACTCAGCAAATTTAACCCTATAAGGGGAAGAAAATAAGCCTGACAGTACTGCTGTTAAATACCACTGTTAAGCAGAATAAAAGAGTCAAATAAAGCTTCAGATATCCCCAGATCACTATCAAGCAGCAGAAGCTAAGGATATATGGGGGCCAAAGTGATTAAAGGTGTGTCAGCACCAGTGGAACTGATGATAAATCAACACACGGAACATGAAAAACAGATCCAATTGCGTATGAAAAAATGGCAAAAACGCACTTGGCCAAAAGAAGGCACCTTCAGTGATGCCTACTGCAATGAAGTGGAAGCCAACATAAAACATTTTAAAGCAAAAGATACAAGCAGTAAGAGAGAAGGCAAGCGAGCCAGAGAGAGAGAGGTGCTGCAGTGGTTTAAACAGGAGGGTTACAGAAACAAACACACTCATGCCATGAAGACACAGACACAAATGAGAGATGGAAAAAAACAGGAGACGAGTGAAAAGGAAAAAATGAAAAAACAAAAACAGCGGCCGACTGCTCCACCGTGGCGTGGCAGATCACCACCATATTCTCCCAACAGAAAGCCTGGAGTAGGACAATTCCCAGTGACAAGATTAACAGATGAAAAAGAAAAACAGAAAATAAAAGGCGAGCTGCAGGGGAAATTTAAAGTGACATGGAATGAACAAGCAAACGGCAGAGGAAAAATAAAGACATGCTTTAATAAAGGCAGAAAAGTTAAAGACAAACAAGAAGAAATAATGACAGAAACTGAGGATGATGAGTCAGAGGGAGACAGAGATGATAGAAGAGAATATCAGCAGGTAGTGGAAAGAGCTGAGGTGTCAGACAATGAAGATGTAGAGGACTATGCATTAAGGGATTTAGAAAACAAAATGCAACAACGGAAAAGTGGTCAAAGATCAACTAGTAACGACACTAACCCTAAGACGAGCGCAACAGGAAGCAGGGAAACACCAGGAACGTCAATTGGACAATATAGACCTGAAAGCAGATTGGAAAGGAGCCAATCTCTAAGAGACATCCTAAGGACAGCACAAGAAAGACAGATCGAAACCACTCGACTTGAGGAACAGAAAAAAATCACTAAAGGCCATTTGTGGTAGAGGGAAATAAAGCAGACAGTGTGGGTTTTGGTGGACACTGCACCCCAGTGTGGGCCCAGCTGAGAAAGCAGTATCCAGAGAAAATGGACCCCTCTAAATTGGATGGAGAAACACTTAAAGACGGAGAATGTCCATCAAAGTTCCTACATGCTTTTCAAAGAAAATGGAGAGATGAAACAAGAAGCATCAATAACACCAAAGAAGCTTTATTCAAAGTAATGGTAAAGAAAGCTATGCCACAAGAAGTGCAAAAACATTTAGACAATGTTGTGGGACTCATGAAAATGGACTGGCCACTGTTCTCTGAGCACGTTGTGCACCATATGGAAAACTACAGAAAAACAGAGATAGGAGGAAGCAAACAGACACCTGGCCAACAAACTGACACAGCTGCAATAGAATGAACTAACCAAAACTAAAAAATGCCAAAGCTCAAGCTGTGGAAAGGGCCCAAACACAGCCAACAGTGAGTACGGCACCCCAGACTTCAAGTGCGCCCCAAACACCAGTTCAGATCCAGGCCCCACAAGGACCAGAACAGACATCATCAGGTCCTTCAGCAGCTGCAACATTACTACTAATCTATTTATATGTTAACCAGCCTAACGCAGCTGGGGGTAATTATCGCGTTGGATGGATGGGGCAAAGGAAAAGTCTAAACCAACACGCCAAAAGGAGAGGTTCTCCCCTACGCCAACATAGGCACTCTCAATCTAACCCACAGCAAAATCATGCTGAGGCTAATGATGAAATATGTTGGAGATGTCACCAGCCAGGTCATCACAGAAGAAAGTGTCCAACAAACCCATGGATTGGCCCTGCTGCAGAATGGCAATAGGGGGGCGCAGAGGAGCCTGAGGGGGAATCAGTGTCACCAGTTGTCTCATCACAACCACAGGATGAGCCCACCATTACAGTAATGATACAAAATAAAAAACATCCTTTTATGATTGACGCAGGAGCCACATATTCATGTATTGGAAAGACCGGCTCAAAACTCCCCCTCTCCAACTAATCAATCAACACTGTAGGCTTCTCTGGGAAAATTCAAGTGATACCCCTAACTCAGCCAGTCCCAATGCTAATAGCAGGAAAAACTATAGTAGTACCTCTGCTGTATTCAGACAACACACTTGTCAACCTCCAAGGGAGAGACATTTTGTGTCCTTTAAAAGCAAACATCATGTGCACACAAGATGGCCTCTATGTAGATTTCCCTGAAGACCCACCAGTTAGAATAATGCCATTACTGACACAACAGGAAGCCATCAACCCAGTCCAGCCCACAGTGTACTGGCTCAGCCTGATGCCACAATCACAACTGCTCCGGGAGTGGAAGACATGGAAACCATGGGCACAAGCTTAGTTAGGAGATGCTGATGAACCATGACTGCCACCTCATTGCACTCTTCTATACAATGAACAAAAAATACAGATTATGAGGAATGCTGGGAAGAACTGATAAATAAAAAACATATTATGTGGTCAGCCAAGATGTGTATATAGGACCACAAGGAGCAGCTGCTGCTATGACACTCCCACCTGAATTACAAGACTTGTTCTAAGTTTGTAACTCCACCCCACATATCACAATGCTAGTGACAAAAGGACATGAATCACATGAACTTGGTCCAATGGTAAATGCAGCATTACAAATAGAGGAGTGGAAAGCTACAAACAATAAGTACATTCACATTTCACCAGGACAACCATACATCAGAATATCATTTAGAGCATGTGATGAAGGGACAGCAGAAAAGGTCATAATAAATGAAAAGACACCTAAACTTATGCCGTTAACACCAGAACATAAAATCCTGTTAGAACAAGTGCCACAAGAAGTGTGGTCAAAACACAAGACTGATGTAGGTAGGATTAAAGTAATGCAACCTATACATATTAAGCTTAAACCAGGAGCTAGGCTGCCATATAGAAAACAATATCCACTGAAGCAGCATGCTATAGAAGGAATCAAGCCCACAATTCAGGGCCTGACAAAGGCAGTGCTAACAGCACTAGCAGAAGGAGGACATAAAGTAAGGCTCCAAAACCACAAACAGTGGGACAAATGCTCTTTTTTCTGGGGATGGCATGGTTTAGTTGTCCATGGCTTTGTGACTATGCTATCAAAACAGCACCTCTTTGAGCCCTAATACAGGCAGCAGAACAAACAAACAACTCAGCCCAGCTACAGTGGACAGAGGAGGAAGAAGGAGCCTTCCATGCACAAAAAGGAGACCTGCAATCTGCCCCAGCACTGGACAACCCCATTCCAAGCCATTTCATTTATATGTTGCAGAAAAATTTGGATATGCGAGTGCATTATTGATGCAAGATACACCAACAGGTAAACAACCATTAGCCTACTACAGCACCAAATTAGATAACATTGAATCAGGCCTAACACCCTGTTATCAGGGATTGGCAGCAGCAACTGTTGCTTTTCAAAAAGCCTAAGAGTTAACCATGTGACACAAAGTTGTCTTATACCCATCTCACCAATTACATGCCTTGCTTACGAGCCCACGGTTTGTTCTAACTCAAGCTACAAAAACAGGTTATGAAGTTATACTTTCAGCACCTGAACTCACCATCCAAAGATGCAATACAGTGAATCTTGCAACCAGGATTGTGTTGCCTGTGGATGGCACGCCACATGACTGTGTCCAAACAACAGACACCTTCATGCAAGCATGTGATGATCTGTATAATCAACTAATCACAGCGGCTTTCACGTTGTTTGTAGATGGCTCCTGTTACAGGGATTGCTACAGGAAACTGTGCTGGATGGCATCATTGTACAATTAAATAAAGATAACATCTTTACAGAAATTCAAGCATCCAAGATTGCACAACCATGTTCTGCACAACTTGCGGAGATCAAAGCATTAACAGCTGCATTAAAGTTAGCACAAGGAAAGCGTCTCAATGTATACACAGACTCAGCTTATGCGTATGGTGTGTGTCACATACATGGAGACATTTGACAAACAGAGAGGTTTTCTTAGAGCTGATGGCACACCAGTAACACATGGGGAAGCTGTCTCCGCTCTGTTCACACAATGTACCTCCCTACAGCTATCGCTGTCATTAAGTGTCCAACACATCAAAGGACAGACTCTTTAATTGCCAAGGGCAATAATTTAGCAGATGAAGCTGCAAAACGTGCAGCAGTTGGCACAACTACAGGCCCATTGTTGGTAGCTGAAGATTGTGAACCTCTAACAACTCTATCTTCTCTAATACAGGCGCAGGAGAGAGCTGATCCGTATGAGAAATCGGTATGGTTGAAAAAGGGGGGTATCAAGGTCATACAAGATGGTCCTCAAAAGGGTTTGTGGTTCTCATGGTCCTTTTGTGTTGCCTGTTTCATTGTTGCGTTTTGCTATAAGGAATGCACATGGTTCTGACCATTGTGCAATGGGGGAGGTTATCAAACGCCTTAGTTCGGCCACAGTTGATAGAACATTACATGAATGTGAAGTGTGGGTACAATATAACACAAGGAAAGCTTTTTCAACGCCAGTTGCGCATATTTCACCACCGGATGGTCCATTTAGGCACCTGAAGTTAGATTATGTGGACATGATCCAATGAATAGGAAGAATGAGATATATTTTGGTTGTGGTTGATAGATTTAGTAAGTGGATTGAAGCAACACCGAAGACACGACCAGACTATAAATCAGTGGCCAAGTTCCTGGGCAGAGAGGTTTTTCCACGGTTTGGTTTGCCAGACACTATCATCTAAAAAAACGAACCACATTTTGTAGCACAAGCAATTAAGATAACATTAAAGATGCTAAGCAGAATGAAGCAGAATTTTGGATGTGGATACCATCCTCAGTCACAGAGAGCAGCAGAATAAGCTAATTGTGTCATGTCTGTCAAGTTTCTGTTTTGATTTTGCACATTTCATGTTATGTCTTGTCTTTCCTGTTTTATTTTGAAATCACTAACCCTTTGTCTCTGTTCTAGATTTTACTTCCTGCACACCCTTCCCCCGTCCCATCACACCTGTTTCCCATCTTCCCTGATTACCTCTTGTATATTACCTTGTGTGTCTCACAGTCTCGTTGCCAGTTCATTGTACTTCACGGTCCTCGTCCCAGCTCTTGTCAAAGTCATAGTCATAGCCTATTTTGTGTACGACCTTGTTTGCCTTTTCGACCTGCCTTTTCGCCTCTTGATTTTTTGGATACCTCTGCCTGTCTTGACTGCCTGCCTGTGTACTGAACCCTGTCTGGAATTAAACCTGCCTTTTCGTCAAAACCCACTGTGTTGTGCATTTGTGTCCACCTGTTCTGTGCTCTGGTAAGTTCATGACAGAGCGAACTGGCCAGAATGGACACAGCCGACACGGACCCAGTTCGGAATATCCTTAGAGCTCAGGGTCAGAAGCTAGCTGAGCAGGAGCAACAGCTTGCTACCCTGTGCTCGAGTCTGAGAGACCTGGCCACATGACAGGACTCTATGATACAAGGTCTAGGCTCGCATATTCATATGCTTCTGGAGAAGCTCGACAACGCAGCCCTCACTGCGACTGTCCCGAATGTCGGCCCTGACCCTCCGCCGATTGTGGCTGCCGCCAATCCGCCACCTCATGTGACTGCATCACCATGCCCACAGTTGTCTCAGCCTCAGAGGTTCTCAGGAGACTCAGGTGATATCAAGCCATTTCTCACACAATGTGACCTCCATTTTGAACTGCAGGCGGCAGTCTTTCCTACTGAGCGCTCCAAGATCGCTTTTATCTTCTCCCACCTGTCTGGACGCGCTGAAGCCTGGGCTACTGCTGAATGGAGTCGCGCTCGTGGACTTCACCAGGGTGCTGACGCAGATCTTCCAGCACACCTCACCAGGTCGGGAGGCTGCCCGGGCGATCATCAATCTGAGGCAAGGCAAACGTAAGGTCACAGACTATGCCATAGACTTTCAAACTCTTGCCACGGAGAGTCAATGGAATGCTGCTGCGTTAGCTGACACATTTTTTCAGGGGCTGTCCGGAAGCATCAAGGATCATATGGTCACCATAGACTTACCGGAGGATTTGGATTTGCTCATCGCTGTCGCTATCAAGATCGACAAGAGGCTCACGGAACGGGATCAAGACTGGGGTCACCCTCCGGTGCGCACTTCGCCTCACCGGAACAGGAGAGGTGCTTCGTCTGACCCGCCGAATCGACTTCGCCCGCTTTCCACATCCTTCACTCCACCATCCGACACCAGGGAGGAACCCATGCAGCTGGGTAACACCCGTCTCCCCCATGAGGAGCGCCTTCGCCGGCAGAGGCGCTGGCACGGGCGCTGCTTCTACTGCGGTCTTCTGGGACACCAGGTCGCAGACTGCCATATCAAGACCTCCAAGTACGGACTTAAGACTGCTGTAATGAGCAAAAACATTGTGATTCATAATCCTGCTCACTATGAAGTTAAAGTTAACTTTCACTCGAACACTGCTTCCATGGTGGTGCCAACATTCATAGACTCCGGCTCCAATGCCAATCTCATGAACCTCTCCCTTGTCAGGAGTCTGGACCTAAGCCAACTCCAGTTACAATGTCCTCTCGAGGTGAAAGCGGTTGATGGTAACCCCCTGGGCCGGATTACCCACCGTACTCAATCATTAAAAGTCACGTTTCCTGATAATCATACTGAGAGTATTAGTTTTCATGTTTTTCCCACCATGTCTCATTTGGCTATCCTCGGGCACCCCTGGTTAACCAGGCATAACCCCAATTTTGACTGGGTTAAAGGTCAAGTTCTGCCATGGGGCCAGGACTGTTACCAGTCATGTTTTGTTCCGCAGCCAGCATTGGCTCACCAAGACCCTGACCTTTCTGGGGTACCTGCTTGTTACCATGACTTAGCTTCAGTTTTCAGTAAAGCTAACGCTAAATCACTTCCTCCTCACCGCCCTTATGACTGCTGTATTGACTTGTTGCCAGGAGCTACTCCATCTAGGGGTAGGCTGTTCTCTCTCTCCTCCCCAGAACGTCAAGCCATGGAGGAGTACATCCAGGACTCGCTGGCGGCAGGGATTATCCGTCCTTCTTCTTCACCGGCAGGAGCAGGATTCTTCTTTGTGGAGAAGAAAGATAAATCCCTGCGCCCCTGCATAGACTATCGGGGGCTCAATGACATAACAATTAAAAACAGGTACCATCTCCTGCTCATCTCCACGGCCTTTGAACTCCTTGAGGGAGCCGAGGTATTCACTAAACTAGACTTACGTAATGCTTACCATCTTGTACGCATTAAGCAGGGGGATGAATGGAAGACAGTATTCAACACCCCCATA
>NW_019174272.1:15873190-15935099 GCF_002260705.1 Seriola dumerili | reverse complement strand
TTCAAACTCTCTGCCACGGTAGAGTCAATGGAATGCTGCTGCGTTAGCTGATACATTTTTTCAGGGCTGTTCGGAAGCATCAAGGATCCCAATGGTCACCATAGAATTACCGGAGGATTTGGGATTTGCTCATCGCTGTCGCTAAATCAAGATCGACAAGAGGCTCACGGAACGGGGATCAAGACTGGGGTCACCTCCGGTGCGCACTTTTCGCCTCACCGAAACAGGAAGTGCTTCGCTCTGACCCTGGCGCCGAATCGACTTCGCCCGCTTTCCACATCCTTCATTCCACCATCCGACACCAGGAGGAACCCATGCAGCTGGGTAAACACCCGTCCCCAACCATGAGGAGCGCCTTCGCCGGCAGAGGCGCTGGCCACGGTGCGTGCTTCTACTGCGGTCTTCTGGGGACACCATGTCGCAGACTGCCATTATCAAGACCTCCAAGTACGACTTTAAGACTGCTGTAATGGAGCCAAAAAACATTGGATATTCATAACCCTGCTCACTATGAAGTTAAAGTTAACTTTCACTCGAAACACTGCCTTCCATGGTGTGCCAACTTTCATAGATTCATAGACTCCGGCTCCAATGCCAATCTCATGAACCTCTCCCTCGTCAGGAGTCTGGACCTAAGCCAACTCCAGTTACAAAGTCCTCTCGAGGTGAAAGCGGTTGATGGCAACCCTCTGGGCCGGATTACCCACCTTACTCAATCAATAAAAGTCACGTTTCCTGATAATCATACTGAGAGTATTAGTTTTCATGTTTTTCCCACCATGTCTCATTTGGCTGTCCTCGGGCACCCCTGGTTAACCAGGCATAACCCCAATTTTGACTGGGTTAAAGGTCAAGTTCTGTCATGGGGCCAGGACTGTTACCAGTCATGTTTTGTTCCGCAGCCAGCATTGGCTCACCAAGACCCTGATCTTTCTGGTGTACCTGCTTGTTACCATGACTTAGTTTCAGTTTTCAGTAAAGCTAACGCTAAATCACTTCCTCCTCACCGCCCTTATGACTGCTGTATTGACTTGTTGCCAGGAGCTACTCCATCTAGGGGTAGGCTGTTCTCTCTCTCCTCCCCAGAACGTCAAGCCATGGAGGAGTACATCCAGGACTCGCTGGCGGCAGGGATTATCTGTCCTTCTTCTTCACCGGCAGGAGCAGGATTCTTCTTTGTGGAGAAGAAAGATAAATCCCTGCGCCCCTGCATAGACTATCGGGGGCTCAATGACATAACAATTAAAAACAGGTACCATCTCCTGCTCATCTCCACGGCCTTTGAACTCCTTGAGGGAGCCAAGGTATTCACTAAACTAGACTTACGTAATGCTTACCATCTTGTACGCATTAAGCAGGGGGATGAATGGAAGACAGCATTCAACACCCCCATAGGACACTGTGAGTATCTTGTCATGCCCTTTGGCTTATCCAATGCTCCTGCTGTTTTTCAGAATCTTGTGAATGACGTCCTACGGGATATGCTCAATATCTTTGTGTTTGTATACCTAGACGACATCCTGGTATACTCCCCCGATGAGGAAACTCACATGGGCCATGTTCGGAAAGTGCTACAACGGTTGCTCGACAACCAGTTGTATGTCAAGGCGGATAAGTGTGAGTTCCACAAGCCCTCGGTGTCCTTCCTGGGGTTTGTGCTTACTGAGGGGGAGTTCCAGATGGACCCTGCCAAAGTTTCTGCAGTTGCAGAGTGGGCCACGCCTCGTTCTAGGAAGGAGGTTCAGAGGTTTCTTGGTTTCGCCAATTTCTATCGCAAATTTATCCGCAACTATAGTTCCATTGCTGCTCCATTGCATAACCTGACCTCTCCTAACCAAACTTTTGTCTGGTCCACAGAATGTGAAACCTCTTTTAACCGCCTCAAGAAGAGCTTCACCTCAGCGCCCGTGCTCACACTCCCAGATCCCCGCCAGCAGTTCATAGTCGAGGTTGACGCCTCCGATGTGGGTGTTGGGGCAGTGCTCTCACAGGTCAATCCAGATAAAGGTAAGCTGCACCCTTGTGCTTTCCTTTCCAAAAAACTCACCAGCGCGGAACAAAATTATGACATTGGGGATAGGGAACTGCTGGTGGTCAAGGTGGCTCTGGAGGAGTGGAGGCACTGGCTTGAGGGGGCGCAACAGCCATTTCAGGTCTGGACTGACCATAAGAATCTCGAATATCTGAAATCTGCCAAGAGGTTAAACTCCAGGCAGGCCAGATGGTCTATTTTTTTAACCGCTTTGATTTTGTTCTCTCGTTCCGCCCTGGCTCCAAGAACACCAAACCTGACTCCCTCGCGCGTATATTCGATCGGGACAATTCTAATCAGGCTCCCAAAACCATCCTCCCTAAGTCCTGTTTTGTTTCGGCCTTCTCTTGGGGAGTTGAGGACAAGGTCAGAGCGGCTAGTGTCGGTGTCCAGGTTCCTCCGGAGTGTCCGGAGGACAAACTGTTCGTGGTCCCTGAACTCCAGGGGGAGGTTATACATACACACCAACAAGGTAACTTGCCACTCGGGGGTCCTTAAGACCCTGTCTGTAGTGCAGGAGCGTTTCTGGTGGTCCAAGATGAAGAACAATATCACTGATTATGTTAACGCTTGCACAGTCTGCGCCATGTTCAAGGTGTCCCATCAGAGACCCCAAGGGGAGCTTCGGCCCCTCCCTGTACCCAAGTTTCTGTGGTCACACATTTCCTTGGATTTTGTCACAGGGCTTCCTCCCTCTAGTGGTAACACGGTTGTTTTGACTGTGGTTGACAGACTGTCTAAGATGGCTCATTTCATCCCACCCCCCATGCTTCCTTCGGCAAAGGAGACAGCCGAAACACTAATTAATCATGTTTTCAGGATTCATGGCTTCCCTGAGGATGTGGTCTCTGACCAGGGCCCACAATTCATCTCCAAGTTTTGGAAGGAGTTTTGTGGTCTACTGGGAGCCACGGTTAGTCTGTCGTCAGGTTTTCACCCATAGTCCAATGGACAATCTGAACGCCTCAACCAGGAACTGGAAAAAGGTCTGAGGATCACGGCATCGCGACACCCCGACACCTGGTCATCACAATTGGTCTGGGTGGAACTTGCTCATAACTCCTTACCCTCTGCATCATCTGTTTTTTCTCCATTTCATATAGTACATGGTCACCAACTCTCTCTCTTTCCTTCCACAGACCCCGATAGCTCTGTTCCATCTGCCCTGTCTTTGGTTCACCGCTGTAAGAGGACCTGGGAGGAGCTTGCCAGCACCTCCTGCGGCAGTCCGCCGCATATAAGGCCGCGGTGGACAAAAAGAGGTCGTCTGCTCCTGCCTACTCCTCAGGTCAAAAGGTCTGGCTTTCGACCAAGAATCTGCCACTCAGGGTGGAGTCTCTCAAGCTCGCCCCCAGGTTCATCGGTCCCTTCCCCATAGCCAAGGTTGTTAACCCTGTCTCTGTCCGTCTGCATCTCCCCAGGTCCATGCGTGTCCACTCCACATTTCACGTTAGTCATGTCAAACCAGCACTCACCAGCCAGTTCTGCCCTCCGGCCAAGACCCCTCCACCTCCCCGGTTCGTCGACGGCGGTCCAGTTTATGCGGTCAGGAGGCTCCTGTCTGCCCGCCGTCGTGGCCGGGGGATCCAGTACTTAGTGGACTGGGAGGGGTACGGTCCAGAGGAGCGGTCCTGGATCCCCTCACGTTTTATTGTCGGCCCCTCCCTTATTCGTGATTTCCATGCTTCACACCCTCAAGCACCTGGGCCTTCAGGAGCCGGCCCTTGGGGGGTGGGGGGGGTACTGTCATGTCTGTCAAGTTTCTGTTTTGATTTTGCACATTTCATGTTATGTCTTGTCTTTCCTGTTTTATTTTGAAATCACTAACCCTTCTAGATTTTACTTCCTGCATGCCCTTCCCCCGTCCCGTCACACCTGTTTCCCATCTTCCCTGATTACCTCTTGTATATTACCTTGTGTGTCTCACAGTCTCGTTGCCAGTTCGTTTTACTTCACGGTCCTCGTCCCAGCTCTTGTGAAAGCCATAGTCATAGCCTGTTTTGTGTACGACCTTGTTTGCCTTTTCGACCTGCCTTTTTGCCTCTTGATTTTTTGGATACCTCTGCCTGTCTTGACTGCCTGCCTGTGTACCGCACCCTGTCTGGAATTAAACCTGCCTTTTCGTCAGAACCCACTGTGTTGTGCATTTGTGTCCACCTGTTCTGTGCTCTGGTGAGTTAATGACAAATTGTACTTTAAAAGTTGGCAAAAATAATGGCAGACAGCAACAGTAAACTTAATTGGATGGAGTTTTTACCACTGGCACTAATGTCTATGAGATAACAGGCTTACACACCTAACACCTCACAAAATGTGGCCCATACGAGGAACCTTCGCTTGAACAACTAGAAAAAGAATTAACCAGTTATGTACGGCATTTAAGTCAAATCCATAAAGTTATCTTCCAACAGGTGACAGGTGCCACAGAGGAGAGGGAAGCTGCCATTCCAGACCAATTGCAGAGGATACACCCAGGAAAGTGGGTATAGGTTAAGGTGTTCAAAAGCAAGTGGGACCAACCCAGGCATAAAGGCCCCTTTAAGGTCATCTTAGCAACATCAACAGTCAGTTTCTTGCTCTCTTCTCTTCTTGGCTTGCTCTGGAGAGCAGCTTCTGCTCTCGGCTCTTCAAAGGGCAAAAAGGCCCCAGCCCAGGTCAGCCCTGCTACCTGAGAAACCAGCTCTCTCGCCGGCCTGCTCACAGCAGCCTGCAACACTCTTCTCCTCAACAGCAGCGACCTGCTTCGGATTAACTGAGAGTGAACCAAATTCTCTTCAGAATCAGCAGCCACGACACAAGGCCAGCTGATTTTCCAAGGAACAGGAGTCATAGCAGAGTTAGCGGGGAACAGCTAAGCAACACAACCAGACAGGACTTTACTCCACCAGGAAGCCTCCCAACTCACTAGGCTTTACAACAACACTGGAAAGGACCTCTTTGTTTGTTCCAAGGACTGGGTAATGTTAACTGACTGGGCCTAACCTTTCCCAGCACAGCATAGCACAGCACAGCATAGCTAAGCAGCAGAAGTCTTAACTTTGTTAATGTACTTGTTGATTGATGTCTGGTTGTTGTAATGTTTGCTTAGGTTGTGGTCAGTAATACAGTTAATCAGGTACATGTATGTTCATACACATATTAGTACGTCTCAGTCCTAGAACCTGCATAAAGCTAACCTCCCTCTAACCTGGTACCTTTAGATTATATGAGCTAGGCTAACAAAGAAACTCACACCTTCCCTCTCACACACCCCAGGTGGTCTCAGCGGCCATTTTGAGTAGTTTTTTTGTTTACCGCCATCTTGTGTAGTCTTCTTTGTTCAGGTCATGTGGTCACAGTGATCACTTTGAATTGGCCATCTTGCCTTTGTCTGTGTCCCCACAGACACACACACACCTGTATATACTAGATTAGACATTGTGTTTTACTGTGCTCCATTGTAAATAAATGCCTTTAAGTATAACTACTGGTGTGTTTAATGTTGTACAAGCGTGAATATTGCCAACCTCTACTTGGTAGAATTCCAATCCTTCAACTTTAACTTACTGTTGATATGGTAATTTGGTTATAGTTAGTAAGCTAATGGTTAATCAGAGTTCCAGATTAATGGTAATAAATTGAGACTAAAACCTTATTGGCTATTTTGCCTGTTAGTTTAGGCTGGTGCCCCGAGGACTTTAATTCTTAATATTTTTAATATTAATATTTTCTTAATTTATGATAGCCAATAAATTGATAGACAACCGAAATCCAACATATTTGGTGTCCAGCTCATGAGGTAGAGCTCAGACCCAACACTGGTGTCCACTGGTTGATCCTCTGGAGCTGACCCTTTGACCTTTGGTCTGGTTCTGTGTCGTTCGGGCATGCTAAAAGCATGGTCTGTTTGTGAGATAAGGGTCATTTGTCTCCGTTTTCTATCAATTTGATAGTTTGATGGTGGGAAGAGTCACAAAGTGTTAATGTGGGTCCGTAACTCTGCATGTCCTTATAATTAACTTCCTTAATGGCTTGTGACTGATGCCAGGTCAGGTATGTCCGCTACAGGAGTTTAAGATGCCAAAACAAAAAATATATTTACCATTATAGTGTATGTAATATTGAAAATATGGTCAAACTACATAGGTTTTACAGAATAAATTGATGTATGTCATGAATTGACTAAAATTATTTTATAGGAAAGTAATACACTCGGACATAAAAATATGTCATTGACCCAAACACGATCAGAAATTGACCCTAAGCCTAAAAAACAAACCTCTTGCATATGAACGGCACAAACCTGAAGGGGTGATGGTAGTAATATCCAATTGCTCAATCAATCAAATAAAGAAAAACTTACGTGAATCCACCAAACAGTACAACCTCATCAAAAGCTGCGTACATGTAAAAGTCTACAGGGAGGGTTTTTTAGATCGTTTGGGAGGTTAAAAAAATCAGAATGGGAAAAGAATATGTTTTACCAGTGGATGCAATACTTGGCTCTGCAGGTAAGTACACGGTCATGTGTGTCATGTTACAACGCTAAAAGAATTCCTACACGTGGTTACTGCATGCCCTTAGTAACCAGAGGTCTGATAGAAGTCATCACTTTAAGGCTAGGACAGGACATATTGTTTAGTACTCACACTGCACTAACAAGGTATGGGAGGAAAGGCATAGAGCAACTTTCTGACAGATGCAAATATATTTACAAACTATATGGAGACACTTATGTTATACACTGGTAGTCATGCAATTTCATATTACATGGACTATACTGAAGGATGTTTGATAAAAAAAGAGTGTACTAATGAAACTTTGTAGTTATCTTAATAGATAAATCATGGCAGAAGGCCCAGGATACAGTTGGGAAAGCAACCAGCCATTCTGTGCACCCTCATAAGCCCAGTTTCAGGAGAATCAGGACTATTATACAAGGCCTCAAATATATTGCCAGCATAGGCTTCAACTGACCCCCTTTCATCCTGCCGAAATGGAACCAAGCATAGAGTTTTCCCCTCAAGGATCCTACTTAGTGCTCCTGGCTATGAACCAGTGGTAGCAACAGGAAAAAAATTACCCACAAGAAGAAGCTCAGGTACTGCGCCGTATGATGAGCAAGGCCCTGAAGCAACGTTCTACCAAACGGTACTGGAACAATAAGCTTCAGCATTATAACCAGCTTCAACAACAAATGGAAGAAGTGGCTCTCGAGAACAATCATCTTACTCACCGCCTGAGAGTCGATCATGATTTCATTGAGTACTACCAACGCCTACAAGGAATCAGAATGCGTCCCAACACCCAGCCACAGTGAACTGTGGATCATACAACACACCAATCACCGTGGACTATATAATCTCATGGACTCTCACACATGCACACACGAACAACACACCACACTTTAACAATAGATTAGTGAGCACAAAAGAATATTATGTTTGAAGAGCACATAAAGAGTGTTATGTTTGAAAATTACATAGAGTAGTACATTTGAAAAACACATATAGAGCACAATGTTTGATGAGCAGTATGTTTGAACTAAGAGTATACACACTGAGTATTATGCATGTTTTTGAATTTGCAGTGGATGTTAAATTCATATTCTCTTTGGATCCCATATAACCGTTTGCTGTGATGTGTATCGAGTCAGATCCTGGAGTGTAGACAATTTGAGTGACGATTTCAATTATCCAAGTTTGCTAAATGTGTTTAATTAGAAACAAGCTTACTGCATAACTCTTAAATATGTCAAGATGTGTGAGGTTTTGTTACAAGTAAGAATGATATTGCAGGATTCATTTGCAATCCTTTATATGCTTATGTTTGAACCTGTTATTATGTATGGACCATTGTCTTGATGACTGCTATTGTCACCTTTTGTGAACCCTAGCAATGGCTTCACTGTACAATGTGTAAATGTGTGACTAGTTAGTCCCAAAGGGGGGAAATGTAGGAATTTTCACCATATACTATGCATTATAAATATACTGAATGTTAAACATTTATAATCCAATGGAATAGATATACTCACAGATTGAGGATAGACGAGAGCCTTAGGTTTAGGGTAGAGGGGAGGCTCTTGGATGCCTTCCATGCTAACTCTGCTGTGACTCCTGTTGCTTGGAAAATCATCTGGCTGCTGATTCTGAAGAGAACTTGGTTCACCCTCAGTTAATCCTAAGCATGTTGCTGCTGTTGAGGAGAAGAGTGTTGCAGGCTGCTGTGAGCAAGCCAGCAAGAGTCTCTGAATGACCTCCTTGTTGCCTTGAGTCTATCCTTGACTGACTTCTGATGTTTTCATATGTCCTGTTGCAGGCTTCTGGAAATAGATAATAAAAGATATGTGCCAAACTATCAGTAACAGATTTTGAATTTACATAACAAGACTTAAACCGAAAAGATTGTTTGAGATTAAGATGAGTAAAATACTGGCCATTAAAATTTTGGGCCTGAAACCCTCGACCATCCATACCCAACAGTAATCTGTTAGTAGCATATCATTAGGATGGAGGTGGAAGAAACCAATGAACAATGCAGAGAAAACAAAACAAACCAAGCCTTTATAGTCCTCGGGTAACCATGGTTACCATTTCGTTCTTAATGCAAAAAACTGTAAAGTTGATTGAACTTCTCTTCATGAAATTGTTTAAAAGGAAATGCAGGTGTCTTTTCTAGCCATGTGCCATTGTTGTGACTGTATTGAGCTGTTGTACATGTCTGTTGGTAAGGATGACTAACTCTTATTGATTTTCAACAGTGGACTGAGAAAGCACTCATTTGAGTGATTGTGAGGGAGCTGGCAAGCATCCCCCTTACTAAGGTGAAAAAACAATACACATTGGCTAGTACAGGAAGTTAATTTTTGTTGTGCTTTTATTTTGGGAACCCCTACTGTTTTCATGGAGTGCACACATGGGAATGCAGCCACCAGACTCAGCAGGTGACAATTACCTTATCAGGCTGTACCAAGTGGGCAGGAAAGAGAGAGGGGAGTGGGTAGAGGGGTTTCAATTAAGTTTGGCTTTTGTTGGGTGTCACAGATGTAAGGGTTTGAGGGGTAAAGGGCTGGACCCAAATGCAGCCAACACACGGGAGACGGTGCAGACAGGTTTATTTACCAAAATAATAAACATGAACCGAGGATGTGAACAAACCCAGAACTAAACAGACGAACCAACACAGACAAAGGGGAGCACAAAGACTATATAGACAAGGGAGGCAAGGGTGATTGAACACAGGTGAAACACATTAGGGCGGGGCAGACAATCACTACACAGAAACAAGACCAAGACAAGAAGCAAAAACACTGAGACACACAAGGAACCAAATTACAAAATAAAACAGGAAGTGCGAGAAGTCCAAAACAAAACTAACAAAAAGTGTCTTCCATCGCAGAACATGACAGTTGGGTATTTATTTAGTTTATGTATTTTATTTAATCTGTTAGGCCAAAAGTAAGTGTATGTAAATATCAGTATGGTTAAATTGTAAATAGGTATTCTAAATGTATGGTGCTAGTGTTTAGGGTCCCTTCACTATATTATGTTTGGTAGAGACCAGGGGTAGTTATGCCAGGTGGGAAAGCCGGGTAGGGTGTCAGAGAAGGGGGGTCAGGTTGAACGTCACCGGTGCTGCTGCTGCTATGCACTGTGACCTGCTACACCAGCCAGACTGCTTTTGTCGTCCAGCCATTCTGCTACCGATATGTAAGAGCTGTTGGATTTTTGTTGGATTTTTTTTTTTGTGTCATTTGCCTCTACTCACAAGTAAACCAAGAGCTCTGAAACCATTCATTGTGTGACTGATTCTTCTCACTCATGCTTGCACCTCAATTCTGCTGGCCTTCATCCTGGTTGTAAGGGTTCACCACCATCCAAATCCTACAGTGATATTAAATCTGGGAAGAGGAAATTTAATAACAATTTCAGGCAAATGAAACTAGATTACCAGAGTTCTCTGTCTCTGATAAGACACAACAACTTTGATGTAAACACGGTCACATATTAAGACATTGTCTATCCTGGAAATGAACTGGGTACATCTGACAATGTATCAATAGTAGCAGAATAGGGACAGATGTGAAACAGGGCAACCTCCAAGTGACAAACCGATAAACCCAGCCCCAGCTGTCCTCAGATATATGGAGAGGCCTCTCAAGATGTGGAGAGTGGGCTAAGAGTGGGGAAGAAAAAGCATGAGAGATATCCTTCATTTTCAAATTAACATCTGAGATGTGGCTGCTTTGTGATTCCAGCCTATGAGATAATGGCTCTCCTTCACCACTATCTCTCCTCGGAGCCCAGCACATGAATATATTCAAACAAATAGATATATACTGTAGCTACACATCCGTACACACATTTCCTAACACAGTTCCCGTCAGACTGATAAGAATAGGAATGTGTACTCCACTACTTTACAGATTGTAGGCCTAATTATGACAGACAGAGATACAAGATGGACCTCATCTACATATAAATGGATGGGAGAACCTCAAGGGAACACGCTTTATACAGTAAGTCAAATTAAACAGTTATCAGACTCCACTTCTCCTCTGTCATTCGGCTATAATGTTTAACCTAAGGAATATAACACCTTGTTATTGTATTCAGAGCACGGTACATTTGTTCTTGAAAGAAAATTGAACTGTACAGTATGGTGCTACTGGTGCTTTTGAGAGAAATTACCCATATCATATACAGTATGCAGTCTGAGATCACATTGAAAATTTTTAACAATTTCAAACCTACAAATAAACACAAAGTTTGAGGACTGAGATACATCTTATGTCATGAAGAGATATTTAGGATTCTGCACTCTTTCTAGGTCAGCTTTTAAATTGAATTTGGGGATTTTCCTTGTGACCCAGGTTCAGTACCATAGCTAACAGTGTTTCCTGCCACATCCAGCATTCCCCATTTCCTGCCAAACTCCAGAGCCTTCGCCATCTGCCCTCCACACAAGTCCACTCCTGGAATGAGCTTGACACCAGGACTCCAGCCTCACCAACCTGCCCACTCCATCTCGAACCCCAACTCTGACACCCTCTCACCTGTCCTGCAGGATTCAAATCAGCTAAAGTACTGTCAAAGAGGACTGTCTTATAGGGGTCTCAGAGGACAAGTAGGGAGTAAGGAGTTTCTTGAATTTCTAAACCACTTCTCAGGGAGGGAAACAAGGCCAAATGCCTGGGGGAGGCTATGAAAACCAGTATTTCACAGTAATGACTGGAAAAAGTTTGACTTACTGATGAATTCAAGGTTGACAATTACAGAAGTTAGACAAACACTCTGTGACATCAAAAGAAGCTCTTTGGAACATGGTCAGACCACGCTGGGAGAACATGGGTCAAACTTGTGGAGACCACACCAGCTCGAGTGCATGCTGTCATTAAAGCAAAAGGGGGACATATCAAATACAAATATATTTGTATTTAACTCAAATTGTTCTGTTGATATGGTTTGTAATGAAAAAATCATTGTCTTTGTCTTGTCATGTCCACGGACTGCCTTGATAATTATATTGCAATGTGTATATATATATATATATATGTCTCCATCCATATTTTCTCCCGCTTCCTCTAGTAGGGTTGCGAGAGGCGGGGTACACCCTGGACAGGTCGCCAGTCCATCGCAGGGCACACAGAGACAAACAACCATTCACTCTCACAGTCATACCTATGGTCAATTTAGAGTAACCAATTAGCCTAGTCCCCATTTGCATGTATTTGGACTGTGGGAGGAAGCCGGAGTACCCGGAGAGAACCCACACAAGCACGGGGAGAACATGCAAACTCCACACAGAAAGACCCCGCGTCTGAGCCGGGACTTGAACCCGGAACCTTCTTGCTGTGAGGCGACAGTGCTAACCACTGCCCCACCGTGCCGCCTATATATATTACATACATATATATATATTATATATATATATATATATATATATACATATATACATATATATATATACATACATATATATATATATTATATATACATATATATATATATATTTTTTTTTTTTTATTTATTTTTTTTTTTTTCTTCAAATTTAAGATTTGATTAAAAAAAGTTAGAGCCTTAAACATAACACTGAATTTGTGATCAGTGTTTGAGTGCCCAATCTTTCCTCACAAAAAAGCCAAGGTAAATTGTCTCTCTCTCTCTTTGCATTTTTTACTTTGGTTTGATCTCTCCCCTGTGAGATGGGCCTTTGTGTGATTGCCTCTTGATAATCCTGTGATAAAGTGTCTGATGATCAAGAGATACCCACTTTGTAATCTTCAAATCCACAAGTAATTATAGTGCAATCTACAGATAATCTAATCTCTTATCTTCCCCACAGGAGACATAATGAGACATTGGAGTCATGGAGGAAAGCTTAAAGTGACAAAGTCAGGGGAAAGGAAATGTCTTTCCTAGTCTGAATAAAATTTCACCAGTTACGGTCTGAAATAGTCTTTGGTTTCATGACACGTATATTTGTTGTTTTACATGAGGAATATAGCTCAACTAATCAGATGTTCAGAGCTTTATGTCTCTTAGCATCAATAAAGTATGTGTAAAAGTAGGCGAACGTTGGGTGATAACTCAATAACGACAACTGTCTTCTTTGTATTAACATATTTTACTGAGTAGAACTTCAGGTAAAAATAACAACACTGTGGCCACTGCCATCGACATAGTAGACTAACTCCGAAACCCCGCGCAGTGCGCAATGCAAACTGGGTAGTACCGTAAGCCTTCTAACTGAGTGGCTGCACCTAAGTGCCATAATAGTGTGCAACAGAAAAAAAACTGAATATTTACAATCTCCCACTTTTCTTTTTTTTTTCTTTAACAGAAAAAATCAAAGTCTATAATTTATGTCCAAAAGCATATAAAAGTAAGAACAAGGTGACCAAACATATATTACAGTTCAAACTGAATAGTCTATTCCAGTTTCCACACTCCGACACTGAGCGCCTTTAGGAGCTGAAGAGCGGATGCACCTCGTTTTGTCAAGCAATCAGCTAGCTGCTCTCCTGCAGGTGCCCACAGTATCTGTTGGATTCCTTTACCCTGGAGAAGTTCCTTGATGCCACTTATTTCAAGGCGGAGCCTTTTCTCTGTCACTGACTTAGTAGACTTGACAGCATCAGCAAGGGAGTGGTTATCAGTGACACACAATATTGGTAAGACATGCTGTGTTACATTCCCTGTGGTAAGTTCTGCATACAGATCAGACAGGGAAATGGCACTGTCAACAGCGTCTGCAAGGGCAAGTGTTTCTCCAGCAATAGTGCTTCGGACGACTCTCCTGATCTTTTTTGACTGCCAACAAACAGGTGAGAATCTTCCTTCCTCACCCATCAGCACAATGAGATGTCCCCCTTGAGTGCCACCATCTGGAAGGTTTCCTAGCGAGGCATCGCAGAACACCACTAGCTTTAGAGAGCTGTCTTTTCCCAGGTTCTGAAACTTCAGTGTCACTTGTTCTGATTTTAACTTTCTCAACACCTTATTTGTGTCATGCAAAGTCTGCACAGTAGCATGTTTTATGTTAGCTGCAAGGACACATGTATCAAACATTATATCAGGTCTACTTTGTCTGGCAACCCACAGAAGTTGACCTATCTTTGATCTCAGGTCATCAATTTCACTTTCAGTGAGAGGAGCATCCCGTCTCACGGCTCGGGAGGTGTCCACGTGAATTGCCTGAAGATTCTGAATGTAACTGTCTTGATGCATACATGTTATTCCATTTTCAGTGACATACTCCATGCCTACATAGCGAAAGTTGTCATGTTCTTCTCTGCCCACTTGAAAGGCAGATTGTAGGCAAGGGATTACTGTTGTTGTGAAGGTGTGTGAACCACCCCAGATGAAATCATCAACATGACAAGCAAGCACCCCGCGCACTTTACAATCTTCATTCAACCAATAAAAAATGGCAGGGTCAACTTGTGACATCTTTCCTCCAGTTTGCAACATTGTTTCTTTAACTCTATTGTACCAGTGCAGTGATGCGTCATTTAATCCATAAACACATTTATTCAGCTTCCACAGAGTTCCTTCACTCTTAGCTTCAGGTGGTGGACGGACATAAATATCTCGGGATAGCTCATTTCCTTGAAGGAATGCTGACTTAATGTCCATAGAGTGGGGTGTCCAACGGTTTTGACATATCACTGACATGAGTAGTCTAAGAGACTGAGGTACATGTTGGTGAGTCTTTTGGGAGATCTTTTGTGTTTAACTCTTCAAATCCTCTCGCCACCAGCCTTGCTTTTGGAACTATGCCGTCTGGTGTGTCTTTGAGTGTGCACACCCATCTTGTGGAAATGCACTTCTGTCCCATGTTTTTTACTTCATCGAACACTCCATGTTTCTCCCAGTTAATGATTTCAGTGAGTTTAGCTGATTCAAATGACACATCCTTTGTAACAAGTACATCATCGTGCTGTCTGTCAGATTCTGTTCCACCCTGTCCAATGGTTCAATTTGTATTGTGTCAACCTGTGACAAGTCAGCTGACCTTTTTGTGCCAGTAAGGCTAACTGGCTCAGTGTACTCCAGGTTGTACCAGTTCTTATTTTTTCCAGTTGCCTTTCCTGCTCGACCAAGCACTTTTGCTGTGTGTGAAATTCCAGTGTCTCTTTCCACATACTTAATGAATTGTCCAGCCTTTAGATTCATACTAGAATCTGTTCTTATGATAGAAGGTTGTCGGTTGGATGGATCATTGACATGCTCGTTATTGTCTCTGTCATCGTTAGAGCCCCCTGCAGCATTCTCTGTGTCAGCTACACTGTCTACATCACTATACACAGTATCAGGGGGTAGATCTACAACATTATCCATGTCACATTCTGCTGCATTATGTTCTGTCTGACTTTCATGGTTGTCACCAGACTTGTCAGTGTAGTGATCTTTGGCCTTGCATAGTCTACAGTGATGCACCCGGACATAGGTGCCTCCATGTCTTACAAATATTACCACGCCGTCCTGTCCAATAACCACCCCAGGGCCTTTCCATTCATTGCAGTCCATTCTTTTGTAGTACACTTTATCTCCAGTTTCATAATGTTCATCTGTGGGGCGAAGCTGTGTGCGCAGAGCTCTCCTGATTCTCTCAGAGCACTCTGCCTGAGTAAACGCTGTCCGTGCTTCATGTAATGCTGAAATGTGCTGTCCTACCCATTTACTCATGGTAGTGCCCTCCAGGGCAGGTGGTTTATCAACCAGTACAGAGGGTAGGTTCGGATTCTGCCCAAACACTAGCTGGTATGGACTAAATCCATGTACATTGTGCATTGTATTCTTTGCCATCAGTGCCCAATCTAGGGCTGTTTTCCAGTCACCTCCACTGCTTTTCTTCACCTTTAACACTATCTCTGTAAGGGTCAGGTTATGTCTTTCACACAACCCATTGCTCCATGGACTGTAGGCAGCAGTGGTTGTGACTTCAATATTAAAGTTCTCTGCCATGTCTCTCATTTCCTCATTGTTGAATTCGCCTCCATTGTCAAAAAAAATCTTAGACGGAGCTCCGTGAACACTCACCCAGGAATGCATAAAATGCCTCACAATTTCACTGGATTTTTTGGTGGTCACAATGCTACCAGCATTGAACCTGGTGAAGTGATCAATCATGTGGAGGTACCATACATTTGGTTCTAGCTCATGTAGATTTAATGCCACAGTTTCATTGTATCTTGAAGCCATTGGTAGACCAACTGCTGGCTTTGGTTTAGGTTTGTTGTACTTGAGACATGTTTCACAGCTGCTTACGATGTCTTTCAGAATAGCCATGCTCTCATCATCATCATTACTTCCAGCACCATTCAGTAATTTTTTAAGTTTATCAACTGAAGCATGTCCAAACTGCTTGTGAAGTTTCACCAAGGCTTTGTGTTTTTCATCTTTACTCATGTTATCTGTTATGGCCAGTTCTGTAACACGTACCCACATTTCAACTTCATTTTTCCAGCTCTCATATGACTTCTTTTCTTCAAACGCAGGTTGAAACGTTGAGAGCCATCCTCTGCTACCATTGATAACTCAATAACGACAACTGTCTTCTTTGTATTAACATATTTTACTGAGTAGAACTTCAGGTAAAAATAACAACACTGTGGCCACTGCCATCGACATAGTAGACTAACTCCGAAACCCCGCGCAGTGCGCAATGCAAACTGGGTAGTACCGTAAGCCTTCTAACTGAGTGGCTGCACCTAAGTGCCATAATAGTGTGCAACAGAAAAAAAACTGAATATTTACATTGGGTGTCTGATAGCCTAATGATTAGGGTGAACACTATATAACCATGTTTAAAATTAAACAAGTGGTTGTGTTACTCCCTGTTCATATAAAATTACTTGGATGTGGGATCATTACTCTCATTATTAAGGCCTTTTTTTCTGCCAAACAGGAAGTCAACCATTTTGAATTTAGATGGATGGATGGATGGATGGATGGATGGATGGATAGATAGATAGATAGATAGATAGATAGATAGATAGATAGATAGATAGATAGATAGATAGATAGATAGATAGATAGATAGGTGTCTAGCACCTCAATAGAAGTAATAATAATAGTTAACATGAATATTCCTGGAGTAATTTTGAATGTGCCTGCTGCTTTGTGCGTGTACTTCTCTCCTCTCGTTTGAATCTGGACAAACAAAGTTACTTTCAGTTTGATTCATGTCTTAGAGACTTATCCTGACACTGACATGAGTCACTGCAGGTAACCGTCAAAAAGCCTTTTTAAGCTGTCACAACTGGCCAAAGTAACATCACACTGATGGTTTCGAACCCAAATTTGTCCCCACAACCATAGCAAGACATGTATACACAGTTGTACATGCCCTAACAGAAGTTGATCTACAATAAAGCTATACCATTATATCCTCAAGTACACTGTAGCTTTAACACCATATTTTAGAATTTACTCTCATTGAAATGGGGCACCAGTCCTCTGAGAGGACAACAATGAATTAATTCATTGCCAAATTTATCAATCTCATATCGGAAGCCATGACTTCTCGATTCAATGGATCTCCAGTCTCTACGTCAAAAGAATACAACAGGACAACAACTGGGTGTAAATAAAGGAGTTTATTAACTAAACTACTATCTACAGAGTAAATGCAAGGTGTAATAATCATAAAGATGAAAATAATAATGAAATGAGCATTGTGATGAATTGGCAATGGTGGGAGAGAATATGTTATGGCTATACACTATGGCTACACAGCTCATGATAATACATCTACGAATTAGGTTTGATGATTAAATATTGCTATAATTCGACATCAACCCAGTCATGAGCAGAGTGTTAAGACCGGCCTACTGTGAGTTGCGCTGTAGCTGAAGACCCTTAGCTGGAACCCAGGTGGCTGTGGTTGCCGTGGTAACCCCGGAGACACGGGATCTAGGTGGATTCTCCTGGAGGCCGTGTCCCATTATCACGATGACGGATTCTGCCGGTGTCTCAGCGATTCAGCTCTGGTGGAGTTTGCCAGGAGACTTTCTGTCTCGTTCACTCTTGATTTCTGGTCAGCTTCTCTGTAGGCGGTCGTGCAGATGTTATCTGCCGGCGTCTCCTGCGGGTTGATGCGAAATAAACTCTAATGCTCTTCACTTTGGCTGGATAACTTTAGAGGAGACTGGTGTTGACCAGATGACTCTAAAGTTGTCAAAATCTTCAAAAAGGAAAACTTGATGATGAAAAAAAGTAGTTACAAAATTACCCTGAGGCACTTCTGTTGTTTTGGTTCAGTTGGTCTTGACTTGGCTTATAAAAATAAAAGATTGTAAGATGTAGACAAAAATGATGTTACTTGGAGCTTGTGGCAAAGAAAAATAAAAGCCGCGAAAAGTGCAAAAATGACTAAGAGCCATGAGTTTGTGGCTAGCAGCTTAGAGCTAAGAGTTTACATGGCTACAGAGCCGGACTTTGAGCCGGGACTCTGAGCTTTGAGCAAAGTTCTCAGCTTCTAGTTTCTGCATCGTTTTCTAGCTTCAGCTTTTCAGCCTCTAGCTTTTAGCTTCGTTTCTCGCATCTTCTTCCTTCTTAGCATCTCGCCGAGTTTCTAACTTTTTCACGTTTTTTAACATTTCTGACCTCTTCTCACCTTTCAGGCCATTTCTTCTTCTCTGACTTCTCTGACTTCTCTTCATCTGACTTTGTGTGAATTGTTCACGACTGTTTTATCCCCTGGGGGGCTGGGGCATGTTTCAGGGGCGTCACCCGTCTTCTCCTGTAGAGTAATTTTCTGCTGAACTTTGGAATAATTTAATTCTAGAGTTTACTTATAAACTCGCACATCCATCTTCCACCATGACCACAAAACATTAAATGAAATAACATATAAAACTACTTGCACTAATAATGGCAGAGAGGAGTAATAGGAGTGTTGATTTCATATTTCATATTCCAATCCTGGAATGTGGGTTGTGGTTTATGACTCTTATCTAGAGAGGGACAGAGGAAGGGAGATTGGTGTGTGTGTGTGCGTGTGTGTGTGTACTCATGCATGGCACAGAGAGGTCAGGATTCACACCTTAGTGTTAATCAGTCCTTTTGTTGTTACTTGTCCTATATAAAAAACAATCAAATATCATTAGACAAAGTCTTATTGTTACAAACTGGAGATTTTGCCTATATTCTCCAGTTGTCTGGTGTCCATTGGTTAATCCTCTGGAGCTGACCCTTTGACCTTTGGTCTGGTTCTGTGTCGTTCGGACATGCTAAAAGCATGGTCTGTTTGTGGAAGAGGGGTCCTTTGTCTCTGTTTCCTATCAATTTGATAGTTTGATGGTGGGAAGAGTCACAAAGTGTCAACTGCGGGTCCGTAACTCTGTATGTCCTTACAATGAACTTCCTTAATGGCTTGTGACTGATGCCAGGCCAGGTATGTATGCTACAAGATGATAGCTTTTAAAATCAAACTTTTAAGACCTACCTTACCTCTTACCTTTTTGAGACTCTTATTTTGAAAGTGTCTGTGCTTCTGTGCAACAGAGCCAATAATTCCTTCTAACCATGTTAAGATGTTAAGGTGAAGGTTGAAGGTTAATTCAACTCATGGAGATGCTGTTTGTGTGTTTCTGTGAATATATATGTGTGTGTGTGTGTGTGTGTGTGTGTGTGTGTAGCGGTAGAGCTGCACAATAGAACCTCCAGTAAGTTCTTCTTTCCTGGTTGAGACTCTTATTTTGAAGGTTAATATCAAAAAAGTAAGATGGTGTTTGTGCATGTGTGTATTGTTGTGTGTGCCAGTAGAACTATCTACCGTAGAGCCTCCGAAAAGCTTGTGTTACCAGGTTGAGACACTGAGTTGAGTAAATATCCATATGGTAGTGATGGAAATTGTGTGTCTTTCAATGTATATGTGTGTGTAATGTTGGGAACTGCGTAAGCTTAACCTTCAAACAACCCTTTGAAGTTGTCAGGATCGGCCAAAATGACCACAATAATGGTTTTTAACCAAAATTGTCCTCACAATTACAGAAAGACATGTACAGACATGCAAAAAAAACACACATCAATACATAAACACAAGTACAAGCAAATACATGCAAATACACCATGTTGATTTATCTTAGAGTTGCTCTCATACCTGAGTTAAAAGGCTAAGAATCAATGAGTTTAATTAGCCAATCAGAATCAGCTTTGCCCATTTCTGCCCAGTAACACCTGCTCCTGAATTTGTATTGTAGTCAATGGAAAAAGGTGGAAGGTACTCCTATCACTTCCTCAAAAACTGTAAAAGATGTCAGAATTCTCACCAAGAGCAGGTGACAGTGGCAAGGAAAGACTTCCTTTTGAGAGGCAGAAACCTCGAGCAGAACTGGACTGGGCGGCCATCTGCCTCGACCGGTTGGGTTGGAGAGACAGAGAGATAGAGAGCAAGAGAGAGCACAGAGGAAAAGAACAAGAATGTGCAATGATGGCAATATTAATAATAGTGATAGTAACGGCAGTAACAGCAATAGTAATGTAATGGCAACTGTAGTACTCCTATTGATAAAAAAAAATAGAAATGACAGCTAATAACATTAATAATTATCATTATTAATTATAGTAAACTTTTGTCTGGTTAATGAGTGGAGCTGTGCCTAAAGACAGCAGTTATTGATGAAGATGTAGTAAATATCACAATCCTCTAAATGGCTTGAGAAAAGTAGACAGTTAAAACCGAACTTTTAAAGATGAATGGACGGACCAATACATGTTCGTTCTGCCTGCAGCCAGTTCTAAACCTGTGTGTCTCATATGCTGTGAAACTGTGGCGTTAATAAAAAGTAGCAACGTTAAGCGTCACTATGAGACCAAACACAGATCATTTGATGAAACATACCCGCAGAAGTCCGCAGTGAGGGCAAGTAAGATTATCGAACTGAAAGCACAGTATGACCGGTCTACCCGTGTCCTCACATGCATTTACAGGCCAGTAACGTGCAGATGAGTGTTCACTTAAGATTGCGTGGATTTTGGCGCAACAGAAGAAAGCATTCAGCGATGGGACAGTGGTGAAGGAGTGCTTAAATGCGGCTGCAGAGACTTTACTTGACAGTAAACAAAAAAATGACGTGTCAAAAAATCAAGCAAATCCCATTGTCAGCTTCAACGACAACCAGAAAATCCGAACTATTAGCAGAGGATGTACTGGCACAGCTTGATGCAGCTGTTCAAAACGCAGTATGCATATCCTTAGCCATTGATGAGTCCACAGATGTAACAGATAATGCCCAGCTTTTGGTGTATGTGAGATTTCTTCACAAAGAGAAGAAAGAGATGTGTGAGGACCTGTTGGGTTTAATGCCACTAGTTAATACATGGTTAAAATAGGGGGTGGGCAGCTCAAAAGTCTTTTGTTTAGAAGAAGAAGAAGAAATTCAGTTACTTGAAATGTAGTAAAGACAACTACAGTAATGTTTTCCATTCAAGTGCCATACAAGTTCAGACTTGTCAGTATGTTTAAAGTATATAACACTTGAAATTTGACAATAAATGACATAGAAAAGTACATATGTTGTTTTTTATTTACAGCAGGGTGCACTATTTTGAGTGACATATAAGATTCGGACCTTTGCTGGGAGGACATTTTTGTAACTGGACCTCTTTGAATTTTAATTGAATACCCCTGCTCTACAGTGAAGATACAACAACACCAAACTGAGCGAGAGAGAGGGAGAGAGAGAGAAGCTAGTGCTAACTGCAAAGCTAAAGTAACTAGCAGATCTGAACAGCATGTAAACAACTGCTGAGTTAGCGAAAGTCGCTAAAGGAGCAGAACTACTGTAAGTTTAAATGTAAGTTTAAATGTACAGCAGGTAGACTCCGTGATAACAGCAAGAAAAAAAACAGCAACATTATCTGTGTTCAGACAGAGCAGCAATAAACTCTTCCATTAACAGAAACTCAGATGGGACACCACACTGATGTTAGCACGGGTGTGTATGCACGCATGTGTGTCTCTGGTTTGTGTGTGTGTGTGTGTGTGTCTATCTGTCTGTTTGTGTACCTGTCTGTTTCTGTCCACCTGCCTTACTGTCTGTGTGCCTCTCTGCTTGTCAGTATTTGTGTGTGTTTCTGTGTCAGTTAGAATGACAAACTGAAATCAACTGGCGAATGCTTCCTGATTACAACTAGACTGAAACATATTTCCAGTGAAAAGTGTTTAGAGGTGTGTAAATCATTGTCTGTATTTATTGTTGAAGCAGTCTGTAGCTGGACTTTGGCAGTAATGTCAGTAAAGTGGTGGATAAACACAACAGATATCAGAGGAGTCTCTAATCAGGTAGTTTGACCCAGATGTGTGTCCTCTCCCTCCACTCAGAGGTTGCCATGGTGACAATGCTGTTTCAATGGGTGCTCACCTGTCTTTCTCTTTGAAAAAGGTAGCACGTAGAAAACACTGATTAAAGGTTATCCACTAATCAAATTGAGCTCCAATGCTGCAGCGTTCACACTAATAAGTATGCAGAACAATAATATATGCCTTCAATGCTATTGCATTGTGGGTACATAATAAGTATGCAGAACAATAATATACGTATGTCTTCAATGCTATTACATTGCAGGCACATAATAATAATATATGTAGGGGGTCTAGTGCATGTTCAACCTGTGGCATCAGAAGGCGGAGAAGCAACCGCTCCGTAGTCTTTATGATGTGTGACGTGAAGGCCACAGGAGTGTAGTGGATTGCCCTACTTTAGGTAATGGAACAAGACATTATGTTTTCCACAGGACTGGGACCCTCCCTGTTTGCAGGCGTAAGTTGAAGATCCTCTGGAGAGCCTCAGGCAGCTGGGGTGTAGTGTTGTTTTTGGCGGCCTGTTTTAATTTTAGTTTTAGTCTAGTCTTTGTGTCAAGCTGTCATTTTAGTTTTTATTAGTTTTAGTCATGTTCATACTCTTTTTAGTCTAGTCAAGTTTTAGTTGACTAAAAGTCTGAGCATTTTAGTCTTATTTTAGAATCATCCATCACTATTTTAGTCTAGTTTTAGTCGACGAAAACTGATGACATTTTAGTCTAGTTTTAGTCAATGAAAATTTTATTTTAGTCTCTTTCTAGTAATGCAATTCTATTTAACCCAGTATAGTATAAGTACCTAGTAGTATAGACAAAACCAAAATTTTCTTTTAGCCAAACCCATTTCACAGTTCAAACAAGGTTATCTTATTATTATATTATTGTTACCTTATAGACTCAAGAATACATCCATTCCAGACACACAAGACGCTCTGATTTGAATTTACAACATATTTATTTTACCAACCAAACATGTTTTCCTGTGATTTTGTGGCCGCATTTCTCCCCATCTTTTTCCACAACACATTCTGTTTTTTTTTCCACCTCTATGTAATGAAAGTGTGTCCAAATGTCATTTCGTCTTTTTCTTCCAAAGAAGAACCCCGACTGGCTGCCGGCTATCGGTCCTTTTCTCTGTCGTGTTATATGTTTCTGAAATTGTCGTTCAACCGCAGCTGCAACTTCTAAATGCCGCCGGCGAGTGGGGATTGAGGAAGTGATGTCGCATGCGTCGGCACAGTGTGACTTGATGAAGTGAGACACAGGAAACAGAAATACTGCAAAATAATAATAACTCGACTAAACGTGTCGAAATGACGTTATAACATTTCGTCTCATCTCGTTTTAGTCAACGAAAATGAAGGGACATTTTAGCAGAGTTTTTATTTTGTAAACCACATTTAGTCTCGTTTTTATTCATCAACAATATTGCATTAAATATTTAATTATAGTTATCTTCACATGACCAGCATTTACGTTGCTTCTCGTCTCGTTTTCGTCACGTGATAAAGGTTTGTTGACGAAGATATTTAGTCATAATTTTCGTTGACGAAAGCAACACTACTGGGGTGTACCGTCTTTTAACAGCCTCGGACACACACCATCAGGGCTTACTGCTTTTCCAGGACCTAGCCTCTTGAGCTCTGCCCTCACCTCCGCTGTAAAAGACAGAAAAAAGACAGAAAAAGCAGCTGAAGCAGTGTGCACCATCATTTCCAGACACATTTTAGAGGTCTCGTGCAAAAACTCACAAAACATGTGACCTTGTTTTAACTACTAAGTATTACAATTTGATATCTTAAAGGGGACATATTATGCAAAATGCACTTTATCATGGATTTCTAACAGTAATATGTGTCCCCGGCCTGTCTGCAAACCCCCCAAACATGAGAAAAGTCCATCCTCTCTGTCTTTTGCTTGCTCCACCTTTCAGAAAATGTGTGCTCACACAGGCCAATTGGAGATTTTCCCTTGATGTCGTCATGAAGGGAAATAACACTCCCTAATGACACTCTCCGAGCTAGGTGTGTGTTCCGCCCTATGAGTCCGCCTTGCGACCACTATCGTTTGTTCCCTCGCATCACCGGCTCCAGAAAAACTATGTCGAAGGTACGAGCGATGCACGCTAGTTGCTCAGTTGTTGACTGTACAAACCAACACAGAAGTCTTTTTAACCCCTACGTCTGAGGATCTGAAGACCCAGTGGATTTGTTTTATTTTTGATGGAAATGTACCTGCTACAACTCCTAAAATGTTTTAGCAGGCTAACCATTTCACTTCGGACTGCTTTCTCATCAAGGGCCAGTACAATGCGGGATTCGATACATTCTGAAGATAAAGCATGGATCAGGACTGACTGTCCGAGACCCAACTTCAAACTTGGGAGCTGTAAGTTTTACCATTTTATGTTGCTTTACTGTATACACACGAGAGCCTGTTGCGTGTGTTGTTAGCATGGCAGCTAATGTGGCTAACGTTTTGCCTCGTCCACACAGCCGGGTATAGCCGGGTACAGATTGTATGCAATTCTTCTGCTTGGTATCGCTGTGTGACATTGATTAGAGCCACCCTGCTGTCTGTAAAGTCAAGCCAGAAAAATTCAGACTAAACAAGCTTTGCAGCTATTAGCATAGGTGTATGGGCTTGTTTGTTAGTGCTGTGAAAGTTATTATTGAGAGTCATGTCTTATGATGGCTGTTTTAACGTTTATATCATGTTTACAGATACAGTGCCTGTAGGGAATGTCTAGATAAGCGCAGAGTTACAGGGAATATGTGAAAGGGGATAGTCTATAATACACATTTTTTGCATTTTGCACAGATAGTGAGCTATTTGCAGCATTTAAAAGCTTTTGACAACCCAATTTACACATAATTGAGTGCATTTGTTGTTATCATTTTTGCACTGCTTGCAGCTGTTGCCATAACTATACATTTGAGGAGATGTTGGTGTAACCTCTATTTCATCTGTTCAACTGAACCACTCTTCAAGGTCCACTTTGCAAAGGTCATGAAGGGAGAATGCAGAGCTACACCAGTTAAGACTGAGCTGAAATTCTACAAGTTATATTATTTTATTTTTCAACCAAATCATGTTTTGTACACATTGTATTAACTATTGCACGTATAATGTTATGACAGTTCCCCCAACAACAAAATACAGTAAAGAAAATGTCAGTAGGTAGTTAGAAACAGACTTTCAATCATTGTTTTGTAAAAAAACAAAAAATAAATAAATGTAAACAAAATCTTTTGTGTTTTATCAAACAGGGTATGTGGTGGACCTCATATTTGAAAATGTCTTTGTTGACCCAGGACTATACACAGAAGCTGCTTTGGCCATCCCCAGCCCATAGGACCTCACTGCACAGTTCGAGTGGCCTGAGGAGGAGGTCATATCCAGCTATGTGCCCCAGTTCTATCATGGGGCAGTCTAAAACCCACCTACTGGCCTGTGGCGTCAGGAAACACTGCATGGATGTGAAGGACCACACAGGCTGGAATGACGACCCAGATTCTGCGACCAAGGAAGCCCCAGCACCAGCTCACAAAGCTCCTATAGGCTAGATACCTCGTACTCATACTCGTCGTCTCCCGCTTATCCGGATCCGGCTCACGGGGGCAGCAGCCTCAGCGAAGAGGTCCAGACAGCCCTCTCCCCAACCACTTACACCAGCTCTTCCAGGAGAATCCCGAGGCGTTTCAAGTCCAGCCGAGAGATATAATCCCTGCAGCGTGTCCTTGGTCGGCCCCGAGGCCTCCTCCCAGTTGGACGTGCCCGAAACACTTCCCCAGGGAAGCGTCCGGGAGGCATCCTCACCAGATGCCCGAACCACCTCAACTGGCCCCTCTCGACATGGAGGAGCATTGGTTCTACTCCGAGCCCCTCCCGGATGGCCGAGCTCCTCACCCTATCTCTGAGGCTGAGCCTGGCCACCCTGCGGAGGAAACTCATTTCGGCCGCTTGTATTGGCGACCTCGTTTTTTCGGTCATTACCCAAAGCTCATGACCATAGATGAGGGTTGGAACGTAGATCGACCGGAAAATCGAGAACTTCGCCTTCCAGCTTAGCTCCCTCTTCCCCACAACGGACCGGTTCAGCGCCCGCATAACTGCTGACGCCGCCCCAATCCGCCTGTCAATCTCCCGCTCCATCCTACCCTCACTCGTGAACAGGATCCCGAAATACTTAAACTCCTCCACCTGAGGCAGGACTTCCCCCCAACCCAAAGCGGGCAATCCACCTGTTTCTGGCTGAGAACCATGGCCTCAGACTTGGAGGTGCTGATCTTCATCCCAGCCGCTTCACACTTGGCTGCGAACCGCCCTAGCGAGAGCTGAAGGTCGGTGCTCAATGAAGCTAAGAGGCCCACATCATCCGCAAAAAGCAGAGATGAGATCCTCCCGCCACCGAATCCAAACCCCTCCACCACCCGGCTGCGCCTAGAAATTCTGTCCATAAAAGTTATGAACAGAACCGGTGACAAAGGGCAGCCCTGGCGGAGTCCAACCCTCACCGGCAACAGGTCCGACTTACTGCCGGCTACGCGAACCAGACTCACACTCCTTTGGTACAGGGACTTGATGGCTAACAAGGGGCCATCGACCCCATACTCCCGGAGCGCCCCCCACAGGGAGTCCCTGGGGACACGGTCATAAGCCTTCTCCAGATCCACAAAACACATGTGGACTGGATTGGCAAACTCCCATGCTCCCTCCAGCACCCTAGCGAGGGTAAAGAGCTGGTCCACAGTTCCAAGCCCAGGACGAAAACCACATTGCTCCTCCTCGATCTGAGGTTCAACTATCGACCGGACTCTCTTTTCCAGTACCCTGGCATAGACCTTACCAGGGAGGCTGAGGAGTGTAATTCCCCGGTAGTTGGAACACACCCTCTGGTCACCCTTCTTAAAGATGGGGACCACCACCCCGGTTTGCCACTCCAGAGGCACTGCCCCCGACGTGCATGCAATGTTGCAGAGGCATGTCAACCAAGACAGTCCTACAACATCCAGAGCCTTGAGATACCCAGGGCGGATCTCATCAACCCCCGGGGCTCCGCCACCGCGCAGTTGTTTCACTACCTCGGCAACTTCTGCCCCGGAGATTAGACCATCCATCCCCAGGTCCCTTGGCTCTGTTTCCTCCACAGAATACGTGTTGGTGGGATTGAGGAGCTCCTCAAAGTATTCCTTCCACCGTCCGACTATATCCCTAGTTGACGTCAGCAGCTCCCCGCCCCCACTGTAAACAGTGTGAGCGAGTTGCCTGTAAACCCCTGCTTTGCCAAAGAGGTCAACAGGTATTAAGGTTTGATGTTCCAGTTTTCAGTTTATTTGGACACAGTTTCAGATATGTCTTAAGAGTAAGCGCTCATGGAGCCCAGTGATGGAACACCCAACATTGGAATCCATGCATCACACGTCTGTTAGTTTTAGTCAATTTTATATTGTTAGTCCATCAACAACTGAAAACCTATTGCTGTGACAACAGATTTTTACATGCAATATGAAAAAATAATAAACAGCCGCGCAAAATAAAAGAAAAAGTAAAAAAATTAGTGTTGTTTCAGTTGTATTGTCTTTTTTTCTTTGTTATGAGCTCAGTGTTTTTTAAATTTGCGTTGGGGCCCTTTAATCTTTGTGTTTTTCACTGTCCTCACACCCGCGTGTTTTGGAGTGTAAGTTGGCTCGCCATCTGGTTCTTCGGATCCGATGATCCAACCGGTGTCTGGAAGCCGCCTGGTGGCTATCCAGTGCTGGTAATGGTATCCTCTCTCTATAGTCGACTACTGGTGTCGCTGACGTCTTCTCTTTCAACATCAATGTCACCGAATCAAATCTCCACAAAAAACCTGACCGCCGAACTTGTATCATCAACCGTGAACTCTGTGGGTTCGACTCGCGGTGAAGTCCGTCTATTTCACTCTGTTTTAACCACTTCTGGATATTTTTCTCAGGCAGAGCCTTCCTCATGCAGCCGGACGGTGCAGCTTCTCGTTCCGATCTAACTATCTCCCAGAGCGCTGTGCGCAACTGCAACGCAATTGATCCGTGACGTCCTGACGCACTGCTCTCTCTGTACGGCGGAGTTAACCCTATAAATGCCAGCTATCTCTCTCTCACTCATTCACACTAAATAAACTGACTTTTTACCCCCTTTCCTGTTAGTTTTATCACAGCTTATGAAGCCTGGGCTACATGCCGCCTTCCCCCCCTGAAGCGCCGGATGGTTTGCCAGAACCTCTTTGGAGTCGATCGATAGTCTTCCTCCATAGTCTCACCGAACTCCTCCCACGCCCAAGTTTTTGCCTAAGCAACTGCCGCGGCTGCGCTCTGCTTGGCCCGCCGGTACCAGTCATCTGATTCCGGAGACCCACAGGTCAACCACGCCCTGTAGGCCTCCTTCTTCAGCCTGTAGGCTTCCCCCACCTCTGGTGTCCACCAGCGGGTACAGGGGTTACCGCCATGACTGGCCCCAGCTGCCGCAGCTCGCAACAGCTGCCTCAACAACAGCAGAGCGGAACATGGCCCATTCGGACTCAATGTCCCCTACTGCTCTTAGGACGCGATCGAAACTCTGCCGGAGGCGTGCGTTGAAAATCATCTTGACGGGTTCTTCCGCCAGGCTTTCCCAGCAGACCCTCACAACCTGTTTGGGCCTGCCAGGTATGCGCGGCGTCTTCCCCCGCCATCTGATCCAACTCACCACCAGGTGGTGGTCAGTTGACAACCCTGCTCCTCTCTTCCCCCGAGTGTCCAAAACATACGGCCGCAGGTCTAATGATACGACTACAAAGTCGATCATAGACCGGCGACCTAGGGTGTCCTGGTGCCATGTGCACCTGTGGACATTCTTATGGTTGAACATGGTGTTAGTTATGGCCAAGCTGTGACTAGCACAGAAGTCCAATAACTGAACACCACTCGGGTTCAGATCGGGCAGGCCGTTCCTCCCCACCACACCCCTCCAGGTCACGCTGTCATTTCCCACGTGAGCGTTGAAGTCTCCCAATAGGACAATGGAGTCCCCTTTCGGGGCACTTTCCAGCACCCGTCCCAAGGACTCCAAAAAGGGCGGGTAGTCTGTACTGCTGTTAGGTGCATAAGCACCGACAACAGTCAGAACCCGATCCCCGACCCGGAGGCGCAGGGATGCAACCCTTTCGTCCACCGGGTAAAACCCCAACATACAGGCAGAGAGCCTGGGGGCGACCAAAAAGCCCGGAGCAACTCCAGCAAAAAGGAAAGACCAGCCCCTCTCAAGGACTTGGGTTCTGGAGCAGACACTATGTGTCGAGGTGAGGCCAACTATATCTAGCCGGTATCACTCAACCTCTTCCACAAGCTCCCGCTCCTTCCCCGCCAGAGAGGTGACGTTCCATGTTCCAAAAACCAGTTTCTGTAACCGAGGATCGGACCGCCAAGGCTCCCGCCTTGATCTGCTGCCCAATCCACAATGCACCGGATCCCGCTGACTCTTCCTGCAGGTGGTGGGCCTACTGGTAGACGAACCCATGTAGCCGGTTCGGGCTGGGCCCGGCCGGGCCCCATGGGCTAAGGCCCGGCCACCAGGCGCTCGCCCACGGGCCCCAACCCCAGGCGTGGCTCCAGGGCGGAGCCCCGGTATCTCTCCGGGCCAGGTACACAAGTTCTTGTTCGTAATATTCATTGGGATCTTCTGAACCATTCTTTGTCTGGCCCTTCACCTAGAACCAATCTGCCATGGGAGACCCTACCAGGGGCAAAATGCCCCCGACAACATAGCTCCTAGGGTCATTAGGGCTCTCAAACTCCTCCACCACGGTAAGGTGACGGTTCAAGGAGGAGGCTAGATACCTGTACCGACTAAGATAACTGGACAGGGCATTTAGTCTTGCAAACATATCTATGTTGTGTGTCACAATTTTTTATATGGATCCAGTGAATCCTACAGCTTTTTTATTATTACTGATTATAAGTGCCTCATTTGATGCAAATAAATGCTTGATTGTTTCTAAAGAAATGACTTCTCTGAATTCATATATTATTTGCACACTATCTGCTGATAGAAAAACTTTACAAATCAAAGAGCAGCTAAACTAATTTGTTTGAGGGTGTGTTACTCTATTTGTGGTGTGTTCTTACCATTGTAAAATTATGTGCACTGAAGTTAAACAAGACTGCCTAACATCTTTTATTTAGATTGAAACTATATGTTTTTACAAAGAAGCAAAACGTACTGGTGTACTCCTCTCAACTGTAAAGTACTGTAGTCAGCGCGGTATATGTTGCAGGCATTCTGGAGGGAGTACACATTGAGGCAGACCGGCTCCAACCCAGGACAGCCTACCATACATGATAATTCTTCCTCGATCTCCCATAGCTGTCTGGTAACCAACAGTGAATTACAAAAGGTAAATGCTATGGTTTATTATAAATGTAATGTAATCAAAACAAATTACTGATTAGTTTTTCTAGTGGGAATGCTACCTGTGGTATCTCCTAGCAGCAGATATTCTCAGCCTCTGTGGGCATGGTTGCACAGTTTCCACAGGAGCACCTATCCAAAATATAGAAAAAAATGGTAACATTCACCAAAATATAAAGCTTATGAAATTCAAAAACTGACAGACAGTGGAGCTAAGGTGGGTAAGAAGTAAGCTTGGCTACATATCAAGCGCATATAACATAGGTAATTTATATCATATCTCACTTATTGCATATACTGTGGAGCTTGACAACAGTGTAGTGTAGAAAACACTGCAAAGCCTCATCTTTGACTAAAGATTAATGTTGCTGACAGACATGTTTATGCTGATTTACAGCTTTCATTGTAATACACAAAATAAATTTACTACATAAAGGAAAATGTCATGTTGAGCATCTCTGCTCAAAACATGGATAAAAATTAATAAAACAAAAATGATTTACTTTGACAGCATCTATTAAAGTATCTTACTTGTCTCGACATTGAACACCTGTAGCAGTCCTCAGTCAACATTTTCATAGACTGTAAAAGTATATCTAAGGAGGCATGACAGATAACTATATTACATAATTCACAATAGTGCTTATTTACCAAAAGAGCTCTCAGCAATGACGAGACAATAACAGTTAGCATTAGCTACCCAGCTACATGTTAGTAACTGTGTGCCAGCACACATCAACAAACTGAAAATGTTAAGTCAAAATACACAAAATTGGTTACCAACCATTCAGAAACGTCCTGCTGCAGTTGTAGAGTTTGAATTTCTTCAGGAGCCTCTCCCTCTGGGTCAGATTCTGAATAAAAGTCGTATGGTTGAACCAAAGTGCTCATGATGCCAGGTCGCCGGTCACGGTCACCGTAAACATTAGAGCATGGTGCCAAAAGCCCAATCCGCATCCCCTTCCGGAGAGGGGCGTGGCCAGGCACAGCTCATTTGCATTTAAAGCTACAGACAGAAACAGCCTGTTCTGAACAGGACTGATAAAGAGGGGTTTACAGGTATGCTGAAATATAGGATCGGAGTGGATGTTTTAGCAAGACACTTCAAAGACATGTTTTGGGGACCTCTGAGACTTAAACTTGTTGAAAAGGAGTATAATATGTCCCTTTTAAGATCTCATAGAGCATTGGTGTGGCATATCGTTTCTCCAGTGCTCCCTAGTTAGTTTTAGTATTTTTGAGGTGCTAGTGGTGCTTAAACACTCTTCAGAAGTGGCTTAACTCCATATCCAATATGTGGGTTGGGCTCGGACGTGACAAAATGGCTCATGGACGCCTTTTCAGTTCTGTGCACAAATTGGATATTGGATTGCGGTCAGGGCTTTGTGATGGCCACTCCAATACCTTGACTTTGTTGTCCATAAGCAATTTTACCCCAACTTTGGAATTATGCTACTTAGCGGACATACCTGGCCTGCCATCAGTCACAAGCCATTAAAGTATTTTATTTTAAGTACATGCAGATTTATAGCCCAAAATTGACACATTCTTACTGTTCCCACCATCAAACTATCAAAACAGAAACAAAGGACCCTTCTCTTAAAAACAGACCATGTTTTTAGCATGTCAGAGAGATGCTCAACCAGATCATGGGTCAAAGGCTCAGCTCCAGAGGATCAACAAATGGACACCAGGCAAACTGGACAGCATAGGCAAAATCTCCAGTTGTAACAATAAGACTCTGCCTATTGATATTTAATTGTTTCTTATGTAGGAAAGGTAACACCAGAAGGCCTGATTATCACTAAGGTGTGAATCCTGGCCTCTCTGTGCCGTGCATGAATACACACACACACACACACACACACACACACACACACACACACACACAAACACACACACCAATCTCCCTTCCTCTGTCCCTCTTTAGATAAGAGTCATAAACTACAACCCACATTCCAATCCTGAGTAGTGACCAACAGAACACTTCACAGACACAGATCTGAGGAAGAATATATAATTAAATATCTAACTGTTCTGTAACTCATGAGATGTTTCTGTGTTATAGGTCCACCACTTGTATTCTAGTTTTGAAAGATGTAATATGAAATCAACATTTGTATCATCCCTGTCTGTCATTATTAGTGCCATAAGGTTTATTTGCTGTTTCATTTAATGTTTTATGGTAATTGTGGAAGACGGATGTGCTAGTTTATAGGTAAACTCTAAAATTATTTTATATTTGGCCTTGACTGGTGGCACTGACTCAGGGTGAGTGTTGCTGCCTCAACTCAGCCACAAGTACACCTTTTATGGTCCAGATGTCAGGTGTGTTGTGGATAAGGCCTGTGCCAAACTGGGGCCAGCATGTCAGACATCTGATGGGCCAGGTCTGGTCCAAATTGGGGTCAAACGAATTAACCAAAGATTCACTGTAAATTGGGACAGAGGAAATTAACACAGGTTCACCTTAAATGAGCTGTGTCAGGCCTGTTACAAGTAGGAAATCACAGTTTATATCATGCTGGATGCAACCTCAGGACCTAGAAAATGGACCAAATAAATCTTTTATGAAACAGAACAATTAACCACAGGCACCACCTTTCCACCTTTAGATGATAAGATAAGCACAAAAACCATTTACCAGTTTTGCATTACCAGAACATCACCTCACTATTTCAGATTCATGAGGTTGACTGTAAATTTAATTATAGTCAATCTCAGTGATAAACACTGTACAAATGTATGATATATTAAAGTATTTTTATTGCAAAGTTGAACTTAACAGTAAATTAACAGCGGCTGTGGTTGCCAGAATTTAATTATAAAAAATACAGCACAACACATAGGGCAATACAGTTGGCTGTCATATATTTTACAGTCAACCAATGCTTATGGTAAGGCTTATGGTTCCTACTTTTACACATTCTCTGTGAAAGACAAATTGAACTGATCCAATCCTTTGTCCAGTATACTCACAAAGCGGTGTTTAGATCTTGAAAAAAGACTATGAAAAATCATGAGAAATTCTGCCACTTGCCCTGATTGATCAGGAGTAATGCATCACTCAGACCAGCCTTGACTGAAGGAGTCAACATAAGATGTCTCACAAAGCCATGACATTCAAGAATCATTTGGTCCACGTCTGACCCACATAGTACATGCCGTGACTCAAGTCAAGCCCGGTTCATCACATTTGGGCCATGTGTGGCCCAGACAACAATTGCCAATGCGGTAACTGAGCCGTAAGTACCACGAGTAGCCCAGATGTGTCTGCTATCTGGGTAACCACTAAGACACCAGCAGAATCCATCACTGTGATAACGAGACACTGTCTCCAGGATACCCCACCTAGATCTTGCATCTCCAGGGTTACCATGGCAACCTCAGTCACCTAGGTTCCAGCCAAGTGTCTCCAGTTACAGCGCAACTCACAGTAGGCCGGTCTTAACATTCTGCTCATGACTGGGTTGATGTCGAAATATAGTAATATTTAATCATCAAATCTCATTCGTAGATGTAGTATCATTAGCTGTATAGCCATAGTGTCTCCCACCATTGCCAACTCATCACACAGCTCATTTCATATATATTTTCATCTTTATGATTATTAATGTTGCATTTACTCTGTAGATAATAGTCTAGTTAATAAACTTATTTATTTACACCCAGTTGTTGTCCTGTTGTGTTCTTTTGAAGAAGAGACTGGAGATCCATCGAATGGAGAAGTCATGGCTTCTGATATGAGATTGATCACATTAATCAATGAAGTAATTCATTGTTGTCCTCCTGAGGACCAGTGCCCCCTTTCAACAAGAGCAAATTCTAATTTATGGTGTTCATGCTACAACTTTGTGAAAAGAGGTTATTTTATTGAGTAAGATTAAATGTTCATTTCAGTCAGAAGGTTAATTCATGGCTAATAGCTGAACATAAAACCACATTGCAGCTACTCAATCAGTGAGTTACAGTAATTGTTTAGAGTTGTTTGTGTGTTTTATATTTTGAGCACTGTGAGATTTAAAACTCCATGTAAGTATCCAGAGATGAGAAAAGACAAAACTGACTGACACCCCCTAGCCTTTCATAGTTTTTCTCATCTTAGAAACATAGCTAAAGTACAGCCATTTAAACCAAAAATTGTGCTGAAAGATTGATTCATGCCTTCATTTCAAGCTGACTTGATAACTGCAATGTACTTTTTACTGGGCTCCCGAAAAAAAACACTGAGAGACTTCTGCTCATTCAAAACTCTGCAGCTCGGCTATTAACCAGAACCAATGCTTTTAACAATGTTTTTTATGCTCATTTTATGTCTTTTCTTTTTATGTAAAGCACTGGGTGCATGTCCTTTCTTTGTTGTAAAGCACTTTGTGCTACATCTGTTGTATGAAAGGTGCTGTACAAATAAAGTTTATTATTATATTATTATTATAGCTTTTCTGCTAGCTGATGGATGGGAAGGGAGCTGAGTGGAGGCAGTCATCCTCTTTAGAAACTGCAGACCAATGGCTACTGTGACCTAACTCTTGGATCGCTCAATATTTATTTTTTGGTATGCAATTTTAGCTTTGGTTCAACTGATTATTTGGAGCGCACAGAGGAGAATCAAAAAGACGGATAAAAACATTTATTCCTGGATCTGAAAGAGAGGGTACACTTTGTATTAAGACTGAGAAAATGTAGATATTGAAGAAGAAGAACTGGACAAGAACTACCTTTATGCTTTAAGTTTAAACCTGTAAAATTAAGCAGAAGATAATCAATCATCTCTTGCTCCTTCCTTTTCAGCAGCTATAGGTGGGTAATTGTGGCTCCTGTGCAGCGTGGGCTCCTTCCACGTCCTTCTACAAAAGGTAAGAAAGACAACAAAGCTCTCAGATCGCTGCACTGATTACCAGCAAATCAACTTATACATATGAATATTCATATTAAACACTACACCCATTAGTGTTTTTGCTAGATTTGCAATAAACTTCTTTCTTTTCTTCAACAGAACCTGTTTTTGTTGTTTAATTTGTTTCTGAAGGTTCTTGAATGTTTTTGACTTTCCTCTGCCCTTGATTACTTTGCCTGAAACACACATGTGCATCAAAATAAAATAACACATTGCAATCATTGTTACAATGTACTGTTACATTGTTACATTAACCTCTGCCACCTGATATGTAAAATTTTGTTAATTTCACATTGTACATTGTAAAATTTGGTTATTACACAACACTATATTGTAAAAAATGCCATTTTCTTTGACACTTGATCCATTTCATGAACTAAAACTAGACATGGAAGTGCTTGACTGTGGATCAGTAGCCTGCACTGGCTATAGCTGGGTCTATGTGGAGGGGTGATAAGGCATTATAGAGCCTGTCTTTGATCCTATGGTAAGTCCCCATCTGTGCTTCTCTCTCTTTGAGGTCATTGATGGTTTTCTTCCTGCCTGTCTCTAGGTCCTTTCTGTATTTCTCAAGTTCCTTCTCTAAATATTTCTCTCTCCCCTTCTCTGGGTCAGCGCCATGTCAATCTTGATAATGTAATTGCTTTTCTGCAGTACTTAGTGGTGGATGAGCTCCTTGTAAGTGTAATTTTAACTAAAAAAGATAATTAAAAAAATATCTACTGCATAGATATTTTTATTTTATTCATTTTATTTCATGGTATTGTGTTAGAAAGTAGGAACAGGTAACAAATGCTATTTTTTCAATGTTCTAGGTAGTTTTTATGAATGTTTCAAATGATATATCTTAAATTTGCAGTTAGATCAATGCACATGACACTTAATAACTGCTTAAAAAAACTGCTTAATAATAATTTGCATTTAACACTTAATTTTCCTGCATACTGTATTTATAATGTCTTGATGTCAAAAATGGCACTCATTCAGTGGAATGGCTGTGGTGCTGTCATGAGCAGCGAGACAGTTGTAGACAGTTGTATGATATGTTTTGACGTCAATATAGTTTATTATAGAGTTCCCACAAATGACCATTGAAGAATGAAAGTACACTTGACTCAGCGCTGAACTTATTATTTTGTCACATCCCTGATTAGATGTATTTAAGAGCAGACTGTAATCTAAAAGATACTTTCGGACTTAACTGATTATGGTGGGTCAACTTCATTTTATGAAAGTGTACTCTACTCTAGTCTGCTTTTTTGTCAATGTGAACAGCAAAGAGACATGGAATAGTTTTGAAGGGGGTTTGCCATTAAATGTGTTTCCCTCTCTTTTGTCATTTTCATGCTCCATTAACAAAATGTGTAAAAAAGAGCTTGATGACTTTGTAATGATGTGAGGATGCACTTCCTGGCTTAATGCGGGTATCAAGAAGACCTCTTTACCTTATACTGCAAACATGAGCACTGAGTTCCCCTCAGTAGCTGTGACTAAGTTGAAACCTGGACATTTAAAAGCTGCTTCTCATCCAAAGCCATTTGCAGCTAGTGTAGCTCCTCATTTGTTAAAATGAGCACCCTGATGATTGCCAACAGTGCTGAAATGATTGAGCTGGGTGAACCTAAGGTAAAGAAACTATGTGGCCAATGTAGAGGGAATGAGCCGAACAAATTGAATTGAAAAGAGGCACATATGAGAACACCAATAAAACTGAAAAAGATTTATTGAATGTACTCAGAAGTGAATGAACAAACAGTCTAGAGCTGTTTTCTTATATGAACTGTTGATGATGTGCAGACCTGATTCTCAGATATTGTCATACCTTCCACATAACAGGGGACTATCTGTGTCAGATGCCTTCTCACATATTGGAAATACTCCATTTAGATGTTAGTCACATATAAGGGAAATATAACGAACTGCATCTTTAGAGAAAAAATTCAGTTCACAATCCAGACTATGTCCCCTGTGCTGCTCATTCTTTAAATCTGAGTCATCAAAATTAAAAACCGTAGTACCAATTTTGACCTGTTATTAACACATTCACCTCCACCTTAATGCAATGCTGAGGCAAAGTATTTGACCTTACTATTAGATCTCTCTAAACTATATGTTGGAGCTGCGCTGACTTTTGGCAAAATGATCAAAAAATACAACAGGCCCTGAGAACATCTATGGACAGCACACATGCTGGAGCTATGCTCTGTTCACGAATGGAAATACTGGAGAGGTTTAGGACACAGTTTTATCAAACAAATAGCTCCACATTAGCAAAGTGCCATAGACCTGAATGCAGCTTAGGGCATGACTTTGTGTTTGAACAGAGCGACCTGAGTGAGCCTGACATAACCCAGATGTAAAGACATGACACCTCTTGATGAAAAACAAAGACATTGAGATGAGAGTGGAAACATGATATTGGATTACATTTGACACAAGTTTCCAGTTAGAGACATTCAGTACTGCCGTTTATACATTTATTGAGAACCTTGAATAGTGTTTGGAGGCCTACACACACCTGCATAATTTTCTAATTGCCTGTGCAGGATGTTAATTCAGTGCCTCAGTCGTTAACAGAAAGCCTAAAATGCAGCTGTGTGCACCAGCGACCAGGCTTTCAATTATGTGAACTGAAAGATACTCCATTCTGCAAACATCCATGTAATGTGTGCCACATACTGCTTGGTGACACATGAAAACAGTTGTCAAAACCCAGTGTTACCCTTCCCACCTCCCATATGGCGACGTCAAGTCATGGCAGGCTTAAGGTGTGACGTCGTAATTGTTTCAGTGACAATAATACGTTGAAACTTTGGAATGTGTTAATTAAGTGTATAGCTTACAGTGTGCACTGGTGTGTCATGGAACTCAGCCCTTGCCCTGTTAGTGATAGCTGGGAAGTAACTATGAGGACGTTGATGTGGTGTGTAATAAAAAGTCTTTACTCTTGACTTAATTGATTGTCACTCTTTATGCTGGTGACCAAACATTAAAATAATTGGTTTATGGTTTTGTGTTTGTTCTCGTTTGGTTTTCTGCACTTAGTGTCCATTCAATGTCTACGGTGAATGTTAAGTATTGTATAATATATATACTTAGTATATAGTGTACAGTATACAGTACCAATTCAATTCAACTTTATTTCATAGCGCCAAATCATAATATACATTATCTTGCGGCACTTTACAGGGTAAGGTCAAGACCTTACTTTATTGTAGAGGAAACCCAACAGTTCCTACAAAGAGCATGACTTGCAGCGACAGGGGGGGAGGAAAAACTCACTTTTAACAGGAAGAAACTTCCAACAGAACCGAGCTCAAGGTGGGCAGCTGTCTGCCTCAACCAGTTGGGTTTTTAGCAGAGAAAGAGGGAGTGGGGGAGGAGAGAGAGAGAGACCATAACAGTTATACCCTTAGGTAATGTGTTATTGTATCTGCTGTTAATAGTTAATTGTTACAGTGGAAATAATCATACTATTACCTATAGATACTAGTGTGATCAATAATAGTAATTAATAATAACAACAATAATAATAACAGCAACAACATAAACAATAATAATAACTAGAAAATTCCAGGAGAAATTTTGAATGTGCCTGCTGCTTGCTTCACTCCTCATGTTTTAATCTGTACTAAAGACATTACTTTCAGTTTCATTCATGTCATAGAGACTTATCCTGACACTAACTTCAGTCACCGCAGGTGTCCCTTAAAAAGCCTTTTGAAGCTGTCACGACTGGTCAAAATAACCTCACATTAATGATTTCAAACACAAATTTGTCCCCACAACCATAGCAAGACATGTATACACAGAAGTGCATGCCCAACAGAAATTGATCTGCAATAAAGCTACACCACTATATCCGCTTAATTTGAAAGTGTCTGTGCTTCTGTGTTTGGCAGTATGAATTGCATAAGGTTTTGTACAAAAGAGCCGATGATTCCCTCTTACCATGTTGAGAATTTTATTTCGAAGATTAATCCAATTCTTGGAGATGGTGTTTGTGTGTTTCTATCAATATGTGTGTGTGTGTGTGTGTGTGTGTGTGTGTGTGTGTGTGTTTGTGTGTGTAGTGGTACAGCTGCCCAACAGAACCTCCAGTAAGTTCTTTTTACCTGGTTGAGACTCTTATTTTGAAGGTAAATATCAAAAAAGTAAGATGGTGTTTGGGTGTGTCTGTCAATGTGCGTGTGTGTATTGTTGTGTGTGGCAGTAGAGCTGTCTACCATAGATCCTCCAAAAAGCTTGTATTACCAGGTTGAGACACTTATACAGTTAATATCCATATGGTGGTGATGGCGTTTGTGAGTCTTTCAAGTGTCTTTCAATGTATGTGTGTGCGTGGTGTTGGGAACTGTGTAAGCTTAACCTTCAAACAGCCCTTTGATGTTGTCAGGCCAAAATGATCTCACAATAATGGTTTTTAACAAAAATTGTCCTCACAATTATAAAAAAACATGTAGGGGAGACCGGGTATGGTTGTAACATGGGGAGAGTTGTAACACTACCATTTCCACCAATCAGGGATAAGATTGGAGTCCCATGATCATTTCAGTGTTTATCCACTTCTTCCCTGATCCCACATGGTGGTTGTCAAGGTTGGAAACAGGTGCATTCAGAGTTTACAGAGAAAAAAACTGATTTTGAGGTAAGAAAGTAAGTTTTTTGACCAAGACTATATTTTGTTTAGTACTTGTACTTTTGCAGATAAAACCATATGACTTATGTTAGATTAAATAGTAGTTTCTCTGCCAAAATGTGATGCATTTTTCCCCTCCTAATTTCAAACCACTATGCTAATACAGCTCGCTAAGCAATGGCTGACAGGGGTGGGGTGGGTTGTAACGCATCTTTAAAAAGTGTTACAACCATCCCCTTACATACCACTACTAACATTTTATTGATTTTAATAATTTTACAGAATGCCTAGGCAGTGGAAAAGAAAGACTGACAGAGGTGTGCCTGCCAATGTTTTAAAAAAAGCATCTGATGAGGTCACAAACAAGGGAAAGTCAGTCAGATCAGTTGCGAAGGCACATGGGATCTGCCATGTAACACTGAACAGATACTGCAAGTCACTGCAGAAGCTGAGAGACCAGGGGTCCAGTGATCTTCCCAGTGTAGGTTACAAGAGCAGCAACAAAGTTTTCTCTGAGGTGCAGGAGGAAGTGTTGGCCGACTATTTGACTCAGGCAGCAGACCTGTATTATGGACTGACTCCACGTGAGGTAAGCATATGACAGGTTAGCCACTGGAGACCAGAGTAGAATTTAATACGAGCATAGGTGCCATACAAATTGAAAAACCTTTTGTGTCTATGTACTTAGGTGTACTGTTCCACTTTATTTTAGGTGAGAAAGTTTGCATATCAACTGACAGTAACTTATGACATCAAACACCCACAAACATGGGATGCGAAGCAGATGGCAGGGCCTGACTGGTTCACATCCTTTATGAAGCGGAACCCCAGCCTGTCAATGCGGAGTCCAGAGGCAACCAGCCTTACACGGGCCACAAGTTTCAACCGCACAAATGTAGAGCGTTTCTTCAGCAGCCTTGGACAGGTCATTGAAAGATACAATTTTGACGGGAGCGACATATGGAATGTAGATGAAACTGGTGTAACAACAGTCCAGTCACCAGACCATGTTGTTGCACGTCGCGGAGTCAAGCAGGTGGGTGCCATGACATCGGGTGAAAGAGGGGTGCTCGTGTCAGTAGCATGCGCTGTGCAAGCACTGGGAAATGCTATTCCCCCCTTCTTTGTATTCCCCCGCAAACGATACAAGGAATACTTTATTCAGAGTGGCCCAACAGGAAGTGCTGGAAGCGGTAATGCCTCGGGATGGATGCAAGAGGAAGACTTCGTCTTGTTCCTTGATCACTTTGCAAAACACACAAAGGTCAGCCCAGAAAAGAAGGTTTTGCTTTTGCTGGATAATCACTGTTCACATATATCTGTGAAAGCTATCGACTTCTGCAAAGAAAAGGGGATTGTGCTACTTACCTTCCCCCCCCACTGCAGCCATAAACTTCAGCCATTGGATCGCAGTGTCTATGGCCCATTTAAGAAAATGGTAAACTCTGCAAGTGATGCCTGGATGAAGATGAATCCTGCTAAGACGATGACGATATATGACATTCCAAGTATCGTGAAGACCGCTCTGCCTGCAGCTGCAACACCCAAAAACATTCAGTCCGGATTCCAATCCACAGGTATTTGGCCCTTCAATCCTGACATTTTTGAGGAGTGTGACTATGCACCCTCACAAGTCACTGACCGTCCAGACCCAGGTACATCATTGACATCTGGAGCTTTCGAGCCACACTCTCCACCAACTCACCTGGCAACTGCCTCCTCTCCTCACCTGGTGACTGCCACCTCTCCACCAACTCACCTGGTGACTGCCACCTCTCCACCAACTCACCTGGAAACTGTCTCCTCTCCACCAACTCACCTGGGGACTGCCACCTCCAGTGCTCCAGATGAGCAAGGCACCTCAGGGTTGTCTCCAGGTCAGGCGTTCAGTCCTACGGCTATACGACCGTTTCCAAAAGCAGGGCCAAGAAAAACAACTGGCAGGATCAGGAAGAAGAGGCAGTCCGAAATACTCACCGATACACCAGTGAAGCAAGCATTGATGGAAGAAGAACGGAGAAGAGGAAGCAATGTAAGAAAGAGTATCTCAGGAAAGAATAAAGGCAAGCAAAAGAAAAAGAGAAAGCCTGCCAAGAAAATGTTGAAGGCCAATGCTGAGGATTCTGAGAAGACCTCAGATGATGAAAACATTTGTCTTGTCTGTATGGAGCCATTTGGCAACTCGAAGCCAAAGGAAGTGTGGGTAAAATGTGCCCTATGCAGTCTATGGGCCCACCAAGCCTGCACTCCAGGGTTACCAACATTCATTTGTCAGCATTGTGACTCTGATTAAGAATATACACACAAACACACACACACACACACACACACACACACATTGACATTGTTTTTTATTAGACCTGCATGTTCTTTTCACAGGTACGTTGTAGTAAAGTGTTCATTAAGCATACAAACCGTTAAGAAAGTTTGTTCTTGTAGACTAATTTACACACACATACATACACACACATACACACGCACTCCTGAGTCAAACAGAAAGTGGATTTAAGTTATGGTCAGTCACAGAGAGAGAGTCATTGTTCTGGATTGTTCTTTTATTTCAATAAACCTCCTTTTGAAGCATTTTGCATGGTGTGGCCTCTGCTTTTTGCTTCTTTTGTCTAACTGTTACAACTTACCCCAGCATGTGTTACAACCTACCCCGGTAGTGGGGTAGGTTGTAACAAAGGACCACCATGTATTTGACATCAACTCATGAGGTCTGTGATATTCTTGCAGAGGTTTGAATTGGTTCCATTTGTAGTAAACAAATGTGGGTATTTTGTATAAAAGTTTGAGAACTCTAGCTCAAAAATTCAGTGAGTTACAGGTGCTTAAGCAAAAAGTGTTACAACCATACCCGGTCTCCCCTACATACACGCAAAGACCCACACATCAACATGCACACATAAGTACACAGTCTAATTAGCCAATCAAAATCAACTCTGTCCATTTCTGCCCAGTAACTGTCAGTAGCACCTGCTGAGACACTGAAACACTTTTAAGATAAAACAGATGCAGAAGAAGAACAAAGTTTATTACAAAAACTGAAAATCACCACCAGGGAAAAACTAACAAAAAACCACTCAAGCAGCTGCTGAGGGAAAAAAAAACAAAGGAACAATGACACAAAATACCATGAGGGGGAAAAACTCTAGAATAAACTAAAGTTGTCCAGGAGGAAAAAATACTCACTAGCATACAAGAAATAACGCTGGAAATACGGAGCGGGAGATGGGGCAGGTTCTCGTGAATGTAGCAAGGAACAGCAGGCATACGAATTAATCGTGTGGCACAGGGGAATGTTTGGGAGAGGCTTAAATACTATGCTGATTGCAAGAAATCAGGAACAGGTGATGGCAATGAGGCTGCTGCCGAGAACCGGCCCCGCCCCTCCGTGCTGCCCAGAGTGAGAGAGGAGACAGAGGTTAACTGTAGGCTCACACAAAAATAAATCAAAAACCAAACCATAATATCTTTAGCAGCATAACTAAGGGATGGACTCACTTGAGCCAGCCCTACCTGTAAGCCCTATCAAAGAGGACAGTTTAAAGTCTGATCTTAAATATAGAGAGGGTGTTTGCCTCTGGAACAAAGACTGGGAGCTGGTTCTACAGGATTGGAGCCTGATAGATGAAAGTTCTGCCTCCCAAGCCCAGACTGGGAGTTGGTTCCATAGAGAAGCCTGATAGAGAGCTTCTACCGCCCATTGTAGTCTTTGAAACATAAAGAGCTAATAGTTCCCTATTATCCTACCAGACCACTCTGCAAAATTTAGGTCTACTTGTGGTTCCTAGAGTTTCAAAGGTGCCTGACCATAAATGGGTTTGTAGGGAAGGAGGAGGATTTTGAATTCTATGAATTGAATTCATCTCTGAGGTGTTTAGGGCCAAGTACAATAACCTTTGCAATTTTGTCTGAGTCAAGAAGTAAAAAATTGCTGGTCATCCAGGTCTTTACAATAAGTCTCGATTACTGTGTGATTTCTCATAGTCTGACAGTCAAGAATCTGTGTGTCACATTCGATCCTCCTCTCTCCTTTTATCAGCACATTATATAATAAGATTTAGTTTTTCCTGTCTAACACTGATGCTGAAATCTTTATTCATTCTCAATTTGAAACGGGTGTTGGTAGGACCCAGTTGCAGCACAAAACACCACCGATAATACTGGTAATGACTTTTATTTGCAGGATCGAGGATGGGCAGGTGAGCAGCAGTATAGTTCAGGTTTATACACAGGTAACTAGTCTCTTGGGGTTCGGGGTGGGCCTGGGAGCTTGGGCTGGAGAGCCATGGGTCAGGTGAGTGGAGCGAGGTGACTGAGCTCACACACATAGGGGAAAATTTGTGGACCCGGAGGCCGGGGCTGGCGGTGCTGCAGAGCAGGTGAGTGTTTGGAGAAACTACCGAGCGAGGTCACCCACACACACACACACACACACACACACACACAGGTAAGAGTTTGTAGGAAAGCAACAGTACCGTTAGGGAGCAGGCTGGAGACGTCATCGAGGGAGCAGGAGGATCAGAACCAGGTGAGCAGTCAGCAGGGCAGACGAACCAGGAAGGAGCAGGCAGGTGGGTAATCAGAGCCAGACAAAGGATCAGGAAACCAGCAGGGAAGTACTCACAAGATGAACCTCTCTGACGGGGAAGATCCCACAGGTAGGACGGTAGGGAAACTCACGTTGCAACGACGGAGAACGCCAAAAAGCCACGAGGATAGGCAGATGGGAACCAGGAGGAGCACAGGCAAAACTCGTGGTCGGGGACAAAGAGACGAGGCAGGATGGTCAGAGATGAGCAGAGTCAATACCAGGAAGTCAGTCCGGAGATAAACACTACAAAGTCTTGCATGAGTACAGAGAACAATCTGGCAATGAGCGAATGAACCAGGAATGCATATATATACTGGCTTGAATAGTGATGCAGCTGAGAGCTCAAGGTGGAGCTTAAGGTGCTGATGAGGTAGGTGTGGGGTGAGACGGAGGTGGGGTAAATGGAAAAACACTGAAGCAGCAGGTGAAGGCAGAGTAGGCTGTGACACGATTCCTTTGTTTCATCATGACTTGATTATTGTAGCGTTTTGTTTTCTGGCCTGCCATGTGCCCATACATAAAGTTTTCAAATGGTTCAGAATGCTGCAGCTAGAATTGTAACCAAATCCAGAAAATTTTACCATATTACACTGCTTTTAGCCTCCCTTCATTGGCTTCCTGTCCATCAGATCAGACTTTGATTTGCTTTTGATGGCATATAGGTTTCTAGATGGACTTTCTCCTTCATACCTGTGTTGGGTCTGAGCTCTACCTCATGAGCTGGACACCAACTATGTTGAATTTTGGTTGTTTATCAATTTATTGGCTATCATAAATTAGGAAAATATTAATATTAAAAATATTAATATTAAATAATAACTTTAAAGTAAATTAAAGCTCACGGGGCACCAGCCTAAACAAATAGGCAAAATAGCCAATATAGTTTTAGTCTCAAATTATTACCATTAATCTGGAACTCTGATTAACCATTAGCTTACTAACTATAACCAAATTACCAAATCAACAGTAAGTTAAAGTTGAAGGATTGGAATTCTACCAAGTAGAGGTTGGCAATATTCACGCTTGTGCAACATTAAACACACCAATAGTTATACTTAAAGGCATTTATTTACAATGAAGCAGAGTAAAACACAATGTCTGATCTAGTATATACAGGTGTGTGTATGTGTGTGTGTGTGTGTTTGTGGGTATAATTTGTGAGGACACAAACAAAGGCAAGATGGCGATTCAAAGATGGTCACTGTGAAACACAGTGACCTGAAGCAAAAGAAGACTACACAAGGATGGCGGTAAACAAAGAAACTACTCAAGATGGCCGCTGGACCACTCTGGGTTGTGTGAGAGGGAAGGGGAAGGTGTGAGTTTCTTTGGTTAGCGCTAGCTCATGTAATCTAAAGGTACCGGTGTAGGGGGGGTGGTTAGCTTCATGCAGGTTCTAGAACTGAGACGTACTGCTTATGTGTGAACATACGAGTACTGATTAAACTGTATGACTGAACCAAACACTAAGAAGACATTTACAACCAACAAGACATAAATCAACAAGTACATTAACAAAGTTAAGACTTCTGTTGCTTAGTATTATGCTGTGCTGTGCTAGGCCGTGAAAGGTTAGGCCCAGTCATGTAAACGTTACCCAGTCCTGGAAACAAGGAAAGGAGTGCCTTTCCAGTGTTGGTGTAAAAGTCCATGGAGTTGGGAGGCTTCCTGGTGAGTAAAGTCCTGTCTGGCTGTGTTGCTTGCTGTTATCTTTTGTTCTCCTCACAGAGTTAGCTGTTATGCTCAAACTCTGACGACTCTGTTGCCGGAAAATCAGCTAGCCTTGTGTCGTAGCTGCTGATTCTGAAAGGTGGTTGGTTCACTCACAGTTAATCCGCAGCAGGTCGCTGTTGTTGAGGAGAAGAGCGTTTGCAGGCTGCTGGCAGCGGCCGCGCGCGAGAGCTGATTTCTCAGGTAGCAGAGCTGACCTGGGCTGGGGCTTGTCGCCCTTTTTGAAGAACTAGGAAGGAGGAGCTGGCGCTGCTCTCCAGAGCAAGCAAGGAGAAGAAGAGAGAGAAGAGGTCCAGAGATCTGGTTTTGTTTGGTGACACCCTTGGGGGTCACATGTCCAACGCTGACCTCACCTGGCTGGCCAGTACGGTCCCGTGGGGGGAAGGGTCGTCCCCAGGTGTGAACGGGAGGAAACTGTGGAGTGTGGAGTTCCTTTGTCCATGGAGCAAAGAAACATTTGGGTCTCTTGATGGTTGAGTCCCAACAGTCCCTTGTTGTCAGGATGCCCACTGACGTGTCATCCTGAGAGCACAATGTAATAGTTCATTTGACAGTTCATTCAAGGGTGTAACATCTGGGCATTTGTCAACACTATCTTATCTTGGCTAAGCAATGAGCAATCATTACAAAGCAGAATTCAATAATAACCACAATGATGGACACAGGTGAAAAACAACTAACATGTTTCCTAGTTACCATTGGTTTAGTGCGAGGACCGGAAGTCAGTGATGTTAGTTGTGTTAAGTGTGAGATATAGAGGGTGGCACCTAGAATGACCATGGTTGAGAGTGTCTGGGTGAGTGTGCCATGTATATGCAATGTCCTAATCTGGTAACAGATGAACAGGAGCGTTCTACTAGAATTCAAACCTGTGTACAAGTATGGACTAGGTGTTACCCTACCGCTACCTGCAAGAACATCTGACAGTAACGTTGTTCTGATTCGTGATTCAGATATTATAGTTTTGCTAGTGCTGCGTGCGACAAAGCCATGTGTGTCCATCTGCAGAAATGTAGCGTACCGCTGAGGCCCTACTTAACGGTCAGTAGCTCAAGGTGGGGGAACTCATGGGAGGGTGCCTGGTGCTTTTTAAGTTTCCTTGTTGCCCTAGACCTGTGTGCGCGAAGCTGTAACACTCTGAGTAGCTGAAGGAGGAACATTCAGAGGCATTGTCACTGTCTGCGATAGCATGGTCAGAGATGACGTGGTCATTATCTGATCCATGAATTGACTGGTCCTGTGTCTGAGCCAGAATATCTGCGTAAGGCCGTCTCCTGCTCCTATTGTGGGAGTGCCTATCTCTACGCACTTGGTGGACGTGGCGGTTACGCTCACCGCCCGTATGTGGCCTTTTGTCACCCCCCTTCGATCTGTTCTGAGGGTGATCTTTTGAGGTTACATGTCTGTGTGACGCTAAGGTGTTTGAGCTGCTAGGCTCAGTTGTTTTACCCCTTGCCTTGGAAGTGACCATGGTTTCCCAAGCCATTTTTGTCATCTTCTTTATTTCCTGCATGGTGGGCTTACCTTGATGCGTCATCAGTGTAACGTGGGTGCGTACACAGGGATGGAGGTTTCGCAGGAACAAAGACTTTAAGATGGAGTTTTCCTCTAAGCCTGGTGTGTTCCTACCCTGAAAATATGCATGCCTCAAACGTTTGTAAAAGTCATTGGGATGTTCATGGTGGGAGTGTTTGATTTGAGAAGCTGCAACCAAAGATTCTATCTCATCCACAGCAGGAGAGAATTCTTCTGTCAGTGCTTGACAGAGCTCTTTGTAGTCATCTCTGACACTGGGAGGCAGTGATTGCATAAACTCCCGTGGGGGGAAGGGTCGTCCCCAGGTGTTAACGGTGAGGAACTGTGGAGTGTGAGTTCCTTTGTCCAGTGGAGCAAAGAAACATTTATTTGGTCTCTTGAATGGTTGAGTCCCAACACCTGTCTGATCTGCTTAAACCTTATACTCCATTTCGTGCTCTCCAGAATTTAGGGCTCCTGTCTGTTCCCAGGGTTAAAAAGACATCTGCTAGCTGCAGAGCCTTTTCCTATTGATCCCCTCTGCTCTGGAACAGCCACCCTGCTGATATCAGACTGTCTTACTCCATTCAGACTTTCTAATCTAAGCTTAAAATGTATTCTTATGCCTCAACTTTCAGTTAGCTTCTTATTCTTTTACAAACTCAGGCTTTGTACCTGTTACCATCCTACCACCGGCAGGTGGGCCTATTCTTGCTCCTCTGTGGCTACGACAACCTGGTTTCTTTTGTGGCAGCGGGAAAGCAGAGGTCGACTTTTTGGTGGTAGAGGCGGCGGTCTGTTTTCTCCTTGACAAAGTTTGTTCATCCTTCTGCAGGTGGGGACGCAATCAGCTGCTTTGGCGACCAGGTGATCTCTGTCGGTTCCAAAAGAAAAAAAAAAAAAGGAAAAATAACAGTCTTTTACTTGACCAGTGCTGGTCTAGCTTGACCAGCAATGTCACAAGGGATTTTCGAGGGGTTTCGGTGAGTCTCATCCAGTGAGAGGTCAGAGTTTGAATTCAAACCAGTCTCCATCTGTAGGTGAGATCGTGGGGGGTTTTGGCACTGGTTTCCTAACAGCTGCAAAACCCTGGCTAAGGCTTCTAGGACTCTATTGTTCTGACCTCAGCACATGGCCTGTGATTCTAACACCTGCTTACATGCACTCGCTCGCTCGCTCTCTCTCTCTCTCTCTCTCTCTCTATTGCTCCCAACCCAACCGGTATGGTTCTGCTCGAGGTTTCTGCCTCTTATAAGGAAGTGTTGCCACTGTTGCCTAGTGCTTGCTCTTGGTGGGAATTGTTGGGTCTCTGTAAATAATATTATAAAGAGGCCTAGACCCACTCTATTTCGAAAGTGCCTTGAGATAACTTATGTTGTGAATTGGCGCTATACAAGTAAAATTGACTTGACTTTATGTCTTTAAGACACACCTGAAGTTTGATCAAATGGTTAGTCTCACCTGGCTTCATAGATAAGTACAGCTGGGTGTCATCTGCGTAACAATGGAAATTTATCTGGTGCGTTTTCCCAAAAGGAAGAATATATAGAGTGAAAAGTATTGGTTCTAGCACTTGTGGTACTCCATGACTAACTCTTATGTTCATAGAAGAGTCACTATTAACATAAACAAACTGGAATCTATTTGTTAAGTATGATTTAAACAAGCGTAGAATGGTTCCTATACTGTCAATGACATGTTTTAGTCTCTACAATAAGATCCTGTAAATGATTGTGTCAAATGCAGCATTAAAATCTAGTTGCATAGAGATGAGTCCATTGTCTGAGGCTATGAGGAGATCCTTAGTAACTTTAACCAGAGCTGTTTCTGTGCTGTGATGGACTCTAAATCCTGACTGTAAATCTTCAAGCAGACCATTCCTATCCAAATAATCACATAACTGGTTAGCAACCACTTTTTCAAGGATTTCAGAAATAAAGATGAGGTTGGATATGGGTCTGTAATTAGCTAAAATATCTGGAGCAAGAGTAGGCTTTTTAAGTAGAGGTTTAATTACCGCAATCTTAAAAGCTTATGCTACATAACCTTTTAAGGATAGGATGATCAGATCTAGTATATAAGTGTTGATTAAAGGAAAAACATCTTTGAAAAACCTCATTGGAATAGGGTCAAGAAGACAAGTTGATGGTTTAGATGAAGAAACTGTTGAAGTTAGCTTAGAGAGATCTACAAGAGAGAAGTCTAAATATAAACCACTTACTGCTGACTCTCAGGCTACTATAGTGGACAGTACATCTGAGTCATCTGTGGGGAGGAGATGGTGAATCTTTTCTTTAATAGTTACAATTTTATTTGTAAAGAAGCTCATAAAGTCACTACCACTGAGACGCTCAATAGAGCTGTGAATGTCTGTCAGCCTGGCTACAGCGCTGAACAGAAATCTGGGATTGTTCTTGTTTTCTTCTATTAACAATGAATAATAGGAAGTTCTGGCTTTATGGAGGCCTTTTTTGTATGTTAATAGACTATCTTTCCAAGCCTTTTGAAATTCTTCCAGATTAGTGGAGCGCCACTTTCTTTCTATCTTTCTAACGTTTGGACACACTTACTCATTCATAGGTGTTTCCTTATTTTTATTATTTTCTACATTGTAGAACTGAAGATATTAGAACTGTGAAATATTGTGGAATTATGTAGTAAACAAAAAACTAAATATATTACATATGTTAGATTCTTCAGTAGCCTCCATTTAACTTGATGGCAGCTTTGCACAATATTGGCATTATCTTAATGAGCCTCAGTAGGTTGTCACCTGGAATGATTTTCACTTAACAGTTGTGCTTCGTCAAGAGTTAATTTGTGGAATTTCTGCTTAGCTAAGTAAAGAGAATCTCAGTCAATCATTACTTTAAGACAGGAAACTCAGTCAAAACTTTGGATGTATCTTCAAGTGCGGTTGTAAAAACTATCAAACACTGTGATGAAACTGGCTCTCATGAGGACCGTTCCTGGAAAGACCAAGACTGACCTCTGCTGCAGAGGAGAAGTTAATTAGTTCAGGAGTTCATGTAGCAGACACATCTCAACTGTCTGAAAGAGACTATGTGAATCAGATCTTCATGGTTGAACTGCTGCAAAGAAACAATGACTGAGGGAGGCCAAGAAGAAAAGAGAAACACAAGGACTGGACATTAGACCAGTGGAGTCCAGATTAGAGATTTTTGGTTCCATATCTCTGTGTGACACAGAAAAGGGGAGCGGATGGTATCTGCATGTGTGGTTCCCACCATGAATCATGGAGGAGGAGGTGTGATGGTGTGGGGGGGCTCTCCTGGAGACACTGTTGGCGATTTATTCAAAATTGAAGGCCCACTTTAACCAGCACTACAACCACAGCATTCTGCAGCTACATACCAACCCATCTGGTTTGTACTTAGTGTGACCATCATTTGTTTTTCAACAGGACAATGACCCAACACACACTCCCAGGCTGTGTAAGGTCTATTTAACAAGGAGAGTGAAGGAGTCACAGTCCTCTCTTTCCAGATTCAACCAGTGAACCTCATAAGTATCATCTAACCAAAATCTTAAAGTTATTAGATTTGATGCCCAGTAATACAATAAGAAGTTTTGAAGCCCAAGACCACTCTCCGATTTTTGTTTACATGAGTGTTGTTTACTTATTCTATGGATTTTGTAGTCCTAAATAAACAAATGGTACTATAATGGCATGTAATTTTTTTGAAAAAGACACTGCGGATGAAAACTGGAAGACCCTGTAGAAGATACAGGATTTGTGGCAAAAAATCATTTAAATTGCATTGATTCTACCAATCAAGGAGATGGGAAACGATTTGATTTGAACTTCTCAATCAAAGAGGTAAAATTTGCACTGCGTAAAGGAGTATTTCCTGGTAATCTTCCTGGTAAACTCCCAAATATATGTAAAATTGGATCTTGAAAGGAGACTGCTCCAGCCAGGAGGAATCCTACACATTCACAGGCATAAATTTGCTCTTGTTCCAATGTATGTGTAGCAGCATAGAGGAAGTTGCTCTTGATTGCTGCCAGCTGGTAGCCGATAATTGGTCCAGCGTCATATAAAAGCGGCAGCCTGTCACCTGCTCTGTCTTGCGCTCCCTCATTGCGTCATTTCCGGACCGGATGATTGTTTGCCCCTTCAGAGCGGCAACGGTGGGCTGTGTTTGCTGTTGGACTTAGCGTCTTCTGTATTGGTAGGTGTCCTTCTCTCTCTCTGCCATTGCTGTCGTCTCTGCTGGCTAAATGCTGGTGTGGTTACAGGTGAATGCCGGTAGCCGTGCGGGTCTCGTCTCTCCCTCACTCTCCATATGCCTGTGTGAACTCTAAAAAGGTAAGCATTTGTTGTTGCTGCTTCCCACAATTTTAGCCTTAGCAATGCTAATTTAGTTTTTTTTGTTAAATATTAGGAAGTCATCAGCTGACTGAATCCACCGGTGGTGTGACGTCACCACCAGCTGACTTGAGCCGCTGCTGTTTCGTCTCCTGCTTGCTTGCTTTGTGTCCTGTTCCGTGTTCACAGCTGCTCGCTGGCTTGCTCCTTTGCTGTGTTTGCTGCTGTTTGTCTGCGCTGCTGCGGGCCTCTCCATCTTCGCTCAGTTACCCGCTCGGCCTTGGTTGGTCGACTGCTCCGCTCTCTCCATCTTCGCTCAGTTACCGGCTCGGCCTTGGTTGGTCGGCCGCTCCACGCTCTCCCTCCCGCTCTTACTGCTGTGCGGTGCTTGCTGCTGGGGCTGCGGTGACTGACAGCTGCCTTACACAGCCATTGGGTCGTGCTTAGGACTGTGGCAATACGGTGTCGAGTGTATTTTTTTATTGTTTATTTCATTTCGGGCAGTTTTAGTTTAGTCGTTACCTGCCCATTTTTCTCATTCTGTATGTTTATTTTGTGATTATTTTTGTAGTAATTTGTTCTTTTTTTTCAGTTGCTGCAGGCCGGTGGTGGTGCTGGTGACCTGGGTGGTGGTGTCCCTTCCTTCTGTGTGCCGTGTCCTGGGATTTTTGGGTGATTTCACATTGTGTGTGTGCTTGCCACGTGTGTGTGAGTGTCTGATTATTTTCACCTTAATATTATTTTGTATTTTGTGGACTCCCCACTCCTCTCACTAGCTCCTGCCCACACCCATAGGCCTCAGCTCCTGAATTATATTTCTTTTTTTTCTTGTTTTTGTATGGTTGGATTTTATAGTCTTTTAGCGTATTTTTGAAATAAAGTGTAATTTTTGTTGTAAGTACTTGGACTCATGTCTTTTGCCTGAAGTAAACGAACCTGTGTCCCATTGTTGTTAATGAAGAATAATTCCTTGGGTGAAATTCCCAAGGTGGCGTTGTCAGGCAATTAAAATAGAATTTGGATTGGTGTGACCCACTGCTCGACGCCGCGACATATGCAATATCCAGAAAAGGAGCCAAATTCAGTGATTAGGGCCAAGATGATAGGGAGGCAGAATGTTATCTGCATATAGGGAAATTTTATTTTAGTAATTTTTGGTGGCATAACCATGAATCTCAGGATGGGTTTGGATTCTTTCAGCCAAGGGTTCAAGAACGAGAGTGAATAGCAAAGATGATAGAACAGAGGTGAAAGAATATCAACCATGAACCACAGTCCTTTAATGTAGCTGGAATCAAACCTTGTCTCAAAAAGCCTCAATGATCCTAGTATTTGAGCCAACTACAGACCTGTATCTAAAGTTTCTTTTCTTTCACCAGTCAGCTGTGTGACTTTCTACGGGAACAATAATTTGAGGTTTACACTGTTGGGACTCATTAAAGAGACTAGATTTTTCTTTGCTCCACAGACAAAGGTACTCACTTCCCTACAGTTCCACACTGCTCACACCTGGGGACAACCCTCCCCCAGGGACCTCACTGACCAGTCAGTGTTGGTCAGTGTGTGATGTGACCCCCCCAGGATATCACCAAACAAAACCAGACCTTCTTTTCTGTTCTCACTCTCTTCTCTACTCGGGTTGCTCTGGAGAGCAGCTCCTGCTCTCCCCTCTCGGCTCTTCAAAGGGCAACAAGGCCCCAGTCCAGGTAAGCCCTTCTACCTGAGAAACCAGCTCTCCTGCCGGCCTTCTCACAGCAGACTGCAACACTCTTCTCCTAAACAGAAGCGACCTGCTTCGGATTAACTGAGAGTGAACCAAGTTCTCTTAGGAATCAGTAGCTACAACACAAGGCCAGCCAGCTGATTTTCCAAGCAACAGGAGTCACAGTAGAGTTAGCATGGACCAGCTAACACTGTGAGGAGAACAAGAAGATTACAGCAGAAGCAACACAGCCAGACAGGACTTTACTAAACCAGGAAGCCACCCAACTCACTGGACTTTACAACAACACTGGAAAGGACCTCTTTGTTTTGTTCCAAGGACTGGGTAATGTTAACTGACTGGGCCTAACCTCTCCTAGCACAGCAGAGCACATCACAGCTAAGCAGCTGAAGTCTTAACTTTGTTAATGCACATGTTGATTAATGTCTGGTATTGAAATGTTTGCTTAGGTTGTAGTTAGTCACACAGTTAATATAGTACTGGTATGTTCACACACATACCTGTAGTATGTCTCAGTTCTAGAACCTGCATGCAGCTAACCTTGTCGCTCTAACCCGGTACCTTAAGATTACATGAGCTAGACTAACGAAGAAACTCACACCTTCCCTCCCCCACACACTAGATGGTCTCAGTTGCCATTTTGAGTAGTTTCTTTGTTTACCGCCATCTTGGGTATTCTTCTTTGTTCAGGTCATGTGGTCACAAAGACCACTTTGGGTCGGCCATCTTGCCTTTGTCTGTGTCCCCACAGACACACCCCTATACACACACACACACACCTGTATACTCAAGATTAGACATTGTTTGTTTACTCCAGTGTAAATAAATATCTGTAAGTATAACTACTGGTGTGTTTAATGTTGCACAAGTGGAAGAGGACTAACTAACAAAGACCTTCTAATTTCTATTTCCTATTCCTGCTTCGTGTTTGCAACACCGAATTCCAACAGATGGTGCCATAGAGCAGAATACTACAATTACATTCAACAGTAAAAGAAAAAGATGAACTTTAAATGGAGGTTTGGGATATGTCACAAACTCAGGTCTCCTGCTAACTGGTGAAATTTTTGCATCACAAGTATTTGTATGTATTGATATGCAACTTTAGTGCCAAATTTGCTATCAGTTGTGGCCTTTTTGGCCTGAAAAGGATGACACAGACACTGAAGAGATGACCAATGTTATGTCCAAGTCTCTTCCATAAAACATTTGACATTGTTTGTGAATTCACTGGGTCTTATCCAATTAATCTTCAAAGTCTTGTTTTACTAAACGTGATTCCGAAGCGGCAGACATGGTGACAGGGAGGGGATACATATGAATGGACTGTTGCTGTGCTATTGCATGGCTAACTTGCAGCGTGGGGTGTCTGAGCCAAGCTCTAACACACTTAATAATTTACAGTGGAATTAAAATTTAAAGCAAATATACAAGAGAGTTTGTCAGCAAACTGAGGGATGGTCATGGCTTCACTCCTCACAAATACTCAGCATATTGAAATACTCTGCATTATTGAAAAAAATTTAAACATTTAATATAAGCTCTTTCCTTATTGTGTTACATGCTTATGGGCATTATGTTGGCCCTCTTCTCTCTCGGTGAAAGACTGGTGAGGGTGGTAGTTGACTGAGCTGTGGCCTACACAACACTTTGCAGCTCTCTTCTCACTGTGCCACTCTTGAATGACAGATTTGCAGATGCAAATCATATAGGTGTAAATCTTTGTATTTATTTATTTTTCACATTACACTCTGCATGTTTTGGCATTACATTCAGTTTCTTTTATGTCAGTCTGTGCTGCCACCTATACAAAAGTATCAGACAAATGTCTCAGCAGCCTACATTTCTTCCTTGTTTGTGCCTTTTGCTCATCTGTTAAGCTGCTAGTGCAGATTTTATTTCCTATTTTAGAAATGCTGTTTGAGCATCTGCCTTTGGAAAGAAATGAAAAGTCTTGTGCAATAGGTAAATTAACTAAAACGACCCAGTTTTGCTAAAAAGGCCGTTATGCGCTAAGATGATTTGAGGATTTCTCCTTTGACAACAAGGATTCCAGGATGTTTACAGATTAGTGGGGGATCATTTTCTAAATGCATCTCTGTTCTCTAAGGCGGTAATAATCCAAGATGTTCTTTTGACGCCTTTTAGCAGTTTGATGAGTAAGATTGTGCTGGATGTGTTTTTGTTCTGCTTCTTTCCTTTTTTTCCTCTAACTACACATGATGCTTATTTGTTTTAAGGTTTGCAGACCCACTGCCATGATTTCTGTATTTTCAGTTATGGCAAAACACTTTTCAAAAGTTAATATCTTTTCTCACAAATAATGTAAAGTGTAGATGCATGTCATGCATGTCATGCAACAATGCAGCTAGTTATGCAGAGTGCAAAGAGCTTTAAAATACAAGATGAGCGTTGGAGCTCTCATTTCCCTTCATTGTACCATATACCCTCCATCAAGGGCTGATACTATGGCAAAATTAATATTAGTATTACTGTGTTGATTGGCTTAAATCAAGAGAACTATTTTATTTGCAAAGTTGCAAATGTATTGCAAATGTAATGAGAAGTTTTAGAAACTGATCCAGGCCCAGGTCCTTCCTTGATTTGTCTTTGGCATCATTTATTACTGTGAAATGTGTGATGTTTCATGGTCAAGGGATTGCTGATTGGGGAATATGCTGTTTGTGTGTTTGTATGTACTGTATGCTGCCATAGAAATGTTTATTCAACATAATGCATGCAACCTAAAAAGCAGGGCTACATCAGCTACCCCACTCTATCATGGAAATGTTATTAGTTGTGCAGGTGTTTAGCCACAGAATTAAACTACACTAAATGAAATAAATGATAATTTCTGAAAAAACACTTACTGGACTGAAGTTACCATGTCTATAACTTCAAAACAATCTTGACAAACAAAATCAAATCTGGCCATAATGTCCATACTTCACCAGATTTACTCCTGATTACAAGCCTCCACCATTCAGACTAGTTTTATGTTACATCTCTGTTTATCAAGAATCATATAAAATATTAAACACTTGTCTTAAGTCTTGAGTGATGGCTAAAAAGTGTTTTGTGAGGTCACACTGACCTTAACCTTTGACCTAAGACCACCAGAATCTAATCAGTTCGTCCTTGAGTCCAAGTGAACTTAACTCAAGACATTACAGAGATGCATTCACAAGGCCAAAACTCTGTTTGGTGAAATCACCTTGACAACGCGGGCCACGCAAAGCAACACAACATTTTAATGACTTTATTGGATATGGACAGTGAAGGCAGACAGGAAACACTGGGACAGAGAGTAGGGGAATGACATGCCGCAAGTCCGACCTGCTAGTAACTGAACCAGTGACTCTCATCAGAAAATGTGTAATAGCTAACAAGAAGCACCTTAACCACTCAGCCATCTGGTCACCTCAAGTATGTTGAGATGTGTTGATTATCATGAAACCTTGCTGCTCACACACTGCACAGCAACAAGTGTTGTTATTTATGTAACATCAGAATATTCACACACATATGAACACTGGCCGAATGTCATCAAATGCACCACTACTCTCAGCCATGGTGACTAAATTACTACTAAAACTCAACACAAACACTTGCCTGTTGTGTCTGTTATGTCAGAGGTTTCATTTGATTTTCTGTCAACTGACACGGTCTTAACCCTCCGGTCCGAAGTTATATTTGTGCAGAAACCTGTCAGAGGAATATGGAATATTCCCCTATTAATGAACTTTGTCCCGCAGACTGCAGTTCGATTAGCACACCAAGACTGTCAGGTTGTGGCGGAGGTCTTGCAGTGATTTTCAGAAATTGCTTTGACTGCCAGTTGGTTAGCACTGAGACTTTCTCCTCCTTTGAACTTAACATGACTAAAGTTGGTTTAAACCTTTCTATATTTTCATTTACCGACCTCCTGGCCCACCTGACCCCTTCCTTTCTAATTTTACTGAGTTCTTATCTTCACTCCCAAGTTGGACAAAGTTTTAATTATTGATGATTTTAACTTTCACATTGAAGATGCTTCCTCTAAGGTTGCATCAGAGTCTTTCAATTTTACACAGTAGGTTTCTGGGCCCACACATAGAGCAGGACTTTCTCTTACGGCCTACCTATTGATAATGTTCACCTGGAGAATTTCCTGGTCAGCGATCATAGGTGTGTCATCTTTAACGTTTCTTGTAATTTGGATCTGTTGCCCCATGAATATACATCTTGCCAACGCATTATTAACCAGAGCACAGCTAAAAATTGTACAACTCTATTTGACCCAGGTGTACTGTAATACTGTAATGATGTGGAGACATTAGTCCAGTTATTTAACAAACAGTGTTCCACCGTGTTAGACGTAGTGGCTCCTTTTACATCTGGAAAGATCTCCTCAGTCAAATCCTCACCCTGAAATAATGAGTCAATCCGCATTTTTAGGTGTCAATGTAGGAGTTACAGTTTATAGTTTGGTGGAAAGCCACCAAACTTGATGAGAGATGATAGGACTGCTTATTTTGCAAACCTAATTGCATGTCTTCCACTCGTCCCTCTCCTGAATATGGACCTGTCGATAAGCATTCCTCAGATCAAGCTTTGTGAAGACTATGGCTTTTTGCATATAATCAGAGGCAGAGTTCATAAGAGTGCAAGGATATTTATTTTTGACTGTTGTATTATTCAGACCACGATAAACAATGGAGAGGTGAGGACTCTTGTCCTCCTTCTCCACAAAGAAGAAACCAGCACCAAGAGGGGAAAAAGGGGGGATTATGCCTGCTGCCAAGGAGTCTTTAATGTAGGTCTCCATGGCAGCTCTCTCAGGCTTGGAGAGGTTGTAAAGGCGACTGGACAGAAGAGGGTCTCAAAGGAAGCAGGACGATAGTAAAATTGTATGGCTGATAGGTGCTGCCGATGCTTACTACAGACAGGTTTCAGGTCATGATGTTCAAGTGGAACATCTGACAAGTCGATATCTTTGGGTTCTGATGGCAGAGCAACAGAGGCAGAACTGGAAACAGATGGGGAAGTGGCAGATTGCAAACATCTGGCATTTGGCTTCTGATCCAGGTGGTGCATGGGCTTTAGCTGGAACTGGTTGGAGGGCTGGTTAGAAGAGGCTCCTGAAATAGATATAGATAGATATAGATATAGAAATGGCAGTTAGATAAGCAAACAAGGCAAACTGGTAGACTAAGGCTAGACTTAAGCATGGCAAACCATTCCCAGCAACAATCTGGCAAGGACTGGGAGTCTGCCTATGGCTCTTGTAGTGGAAAAGGTTGATTGCAGACAGTTGTGTTGATTGCCAAGTCTCGCTAGCTGTGGAGAGTAGGCAGGCAGGCAGAAAGAGCGGGACAGACAATCACAAACAGACAGACAACAGACTCAGGGGCAAGCACTAAAACTTGTCTGTGTCCCCACAGACACAACCCCATACACACAGGCACACAGGCACACACACACACACACACACACACACACACACACACACACATACACACACCTTTATATACTTTAGACATTGTATATTTTACTGTATGTGTTACATTGTAAATAATTGTCTTTAAGTATACCGACCCAGTTTGGTCCTCCCCACCTCTTTAAGGTAAGGCCACCTCCCCATTATGGCTAGAGGTTAATTCCAGTTAAATCTATAATCGATGCAAGGAGCCCTAGGCATTCCTAGGCTTCCGCAAGGAACTGTTATTATAGTTATTTACATTAGATTGAATGAGGATCAGGCTGTACAATAAGGCCTCTACCTGGCATATCTAGAAAACAGGTACAAGAGGGAAGTCTCAATCATCCGATTAAGAGGCCACCTGAGGTTCAGGCAGGGGAGGGAAGGCAACCCCATAGTAGGCTAAGCTTCAGCGCTGCTAACACTTAGAGGGGATCGTTCACATTTTGGATCGAGCCTGCTACATTGTCAAGGGCCAAACCCTGAAAGCTCTGCCACCTAAAAAATAGGAAATAGCAAATAGGACAGTGAAAATCTCCCCCAAATCTCCCCCAAATCTCTCTGTGACACCTCTGCATTCTCTTCAGGACCCTAAATAAATGTACCTGTAGAGTTTCCACCTGGCTCACAACAAATGGCGTAATTGATGTAATTGATGTTAAAAGATTGACGGAAAATTGACCGACTGCTCTAAGCTGAGGAGATCGTCTTGTTTATGACATGACAGCCTGTCATGGTGATTTGGCCATGGATGAGTTTGTTTTGTGGCCTTAGTATGAAAGAACCTGGCAACCAACTGTGGGAAGTCACAGAGCTTCCCTCTGAAGAAGTGGCTGGCATCCTGCTCAGTTTGTTCAGACTGAATTCATCCCACTGTCCACTGGGAAATGTCCTAAAGTCCTCACGTGTGTGTGTTTGTCTTCTTGTCTCTGACAACTATCTTGACATTTAATTGATTCTTATTGCTTATCAGATGCTATGGAATTAGAATGAATCATTAGGACACTTACATGCTTTTGGAAGTTGAATCCATTCTATCATAATAAATTAGTTTAACCATAATAACTGTATATGACCTGTGATAGTGTGATGGAAATCTGAAAATGATTGGTGTTCCGTTATCACTGCTGATTCTTCCAGGAATTCCTCATCTGGGAATAATCTCATGGGTAAGGGCTTTGGCAACAGCAGTAGTATCTTGTTTTGCTGTAGGGAAAACTTCAATCCATTTTGAAAACATGTCAACAATTACCAGGCAATATTTCTTTCCCTCACTTGGTGTTAGTTCAATGAAATCCATATATAAGTGATCAAATGGTTTTTCTGGTGGAGGGTGTGCAGCTTGGGATGTTTGAATACCTCTGCCAATGTTGCTTGTGGCACAGATAACACATGATTTCTGAGTGTAGTTAGTAAAACCCTTTGTGAACCAGTGTAGTAAATTCTTGTTGTGCTGCGGCCTTGGCAGCTGCATCTGCTCTGGCGTACCCCTGTGAAACCGGGTCAGTGTTAGAAGTGTGAGCCCCACATTTACACACAACAACCTGTTTGGGAGTTGAATAGCATCCAGTAGTTGTGACACAGGAGTGTGGTGTGCAATAGGTTTGCCAGATGATGTTGAAAAGTTTCTGTGTTACCAAATCCTGCCAAAATCGTGCACAATGCAAAAAGCGTATCTACTATCTGGGTAGATATTCACTGTTTTGTCCTTTGCTAGTTTACACACTTCTGTGAGAGATATGAGCTCTGCTGCCTGTGCAGACAGTGAAGCAGGAAGTGATTTGGCAATGAGTGTGTTATGTGCAGTTACCACAGAGAAACCAACTTGATTCTTGCCTGTGTCAGGGTCGCGTGATGCTGATCCATCCACAAACAGTTCAAAGTCTGGATTTTCCAAAGGTGTTTCTTGCAAATCTGGTCTGGGGGAACAAACTTCAGTTATTGCAGCAACACAGTTGTGTTCTTCTCCATCTTCTTCTGTGGAGAGAAGAGTTGCAGGGTTAAGAACATTGCATCTTTTCATGGTGATGTTAGACATTTCAAGCAAAAGAGTGTTATAACGGTGCCATCTTGCTGCTGGAATATGAGATGTTTTCTGCTCAAGCAGGTCTGAGTAACCCACTATGTCTCTGGAGGCCATCACAGCTTTCTCTGCAGCTGCAACAGCTCTCAGACATGTCAGCAGTCCTGCAGCTACAGGGTCAAGTTTAGCTGAAAAATAGACTATAGGTCTCTGTCTGCCTCCATGGTCCTGGAGTAGCACTGAGGTCATGCATCCTCCCTTTCTGTCAACAGTCTGACTGAAAGGTCAGCTTGGATATGGCAATCCAAGAGTCAGAGTCATTTGAAGCGCAGGTTTTAAGTCAACAAATGCTTAATACACATTTTTTGCATTTTGCACAGATAGTGAGCTATTTGCAGCATTTACAAGCTTTTGACAACCTAATTTACACATAATTGAGTGCATTTGTTATCATTTTTGCACTGCTTGCAGCTGTTGCCATAACTATACATTTGAGGAGATGTTGGTGTAACCTCTGTTTCATCTGTTCAGGCCAGCACATCAAATGCATCTACACAGCTTCCTGCAACAAGGGATGCCAGACTGACCCACTGTAGGCACACAGTTATCCTTGAAGACTCTTCAGCCTCACATCAGAAGTACAGGTCTGTAGCGTCTGAAGTGCATCTACTTTTGATAAACCTAACAGTCATTTATCAGTCTTGGAATGCTGTGCAGGTAAATGAAGCTGTGGTTACTTAGAACTTGTGAGAG
>NW_019174272.1:15864119-15873165 GCF_002260705.1 Seriola dumerili | reverse complement strand
TGGACCTCATATTTGAAAATGTCTTTGTTGACCTGGGACCATACACAGAAGCTGCTTTGGCCATCCCCATCCCAGAGGACCTCACTGCACAGTTCGAGCGGCCTGAGAAGGAGGAGGTCATATCCAGCTATGTGTCCCGGTTCTATCATGGGGCGGTCTGAAACCCACGTACTGGCCTGCAGCGTCAGGAAACTCTGCATGGATGCATAGGACCACACAGGCTGGAATGACGACCAAGATTCTGCGACCAAGGAAGCCCCAGCACCAGCTCACAAAGCTCCTATAGGCTAGATACCTGTACCGACTAAAACAACTGGACAGGGCATTTAGTCTTGCAAACATATATCTATGTTGTTTCTCACAATTTCTTTTATGGATCCAGTGAATCCTATCAGCTTTTTTATTATCACTGATTATAAGTCCTCATTTGATGTAAAAAAATGCTTGATTGTTACTAAGAAATGAACCTTTCCTCTGAATTCATATTTATATGCACACTATCTCTATAGAAAAACTTTACAAATTAAAGAGCAGCTAAACTAAATTTAATTTAAGGGTGTGTTACTCATGTTGTGTGTGTATTAAACATTGTAAAGTTATGTGGCACTGAAGTTAAAAAAGACTGCCTAACTCTTTATTTAGATTGAAACTGTATGTTTTTACAAAGAAGCAAACGTACGTGGTGTATTCTCTCAACTGTAAAGTACTGTAGTCAGCACGTACATGGTTGGCAGGCATTCTGGAGGGAGTTACACATTGAGGCAGACCGGCTCCAACCCAGGACAGCCTACCATACATGGTAATTCTTCCTCGATCTCCCACAGCCGTTCTGGTAACCTACAGTGAATTACAAATGGTAAATGCTATGGTTTATTATAATGTAATGTAATCAAAACAAATTACTGATTATGATTATGTCATGATGAGCATCTCTGCTCAAAACATAGATAAAAATTAATAAAATAAAAATGATTTACTTTGTCAGCATCTATTAAAGTATCTTACTAGTCTCGACTTGAAACACCTGTAGCAGGTCCCAGTCAACAAACATTTTCATAGACTGTAAAAGTATATCTAAGGAGGCATGACAGATAACACATTACACAATTCACAATAGTGCTTATTTACCAAAAGAGCTCCAGTAATGACCAGACAGTAACAGTTAGCTTAGCTACCTAGCTACATGTTAGTAATTGTGTGCCAGCACACATCAACAAACTGAAAATGTAATGTCAAAAATACACAAAAATTGTTACCAACCATTCAGAAACGTCCTGCTGCAGTTGTAGAGTTTGAACTTCTCAGCAGCCTCTCCCTCTGGGTCAGATTCTGGATAAAAGTGGTGTGGTTGAACCAAAGCGCTTCTGACGTCAGGTCGACGGTCACGGTCAACGTTAACATTACAGCATGGTCCCAGAAGCCCAAGCCGCAGCCCCTTCCGGAGAGGGGCGTGGCCAGGCACAGCTCATTTGCATTTAAAGCTACAGACACAGAAACAGACAGCCTTCCCTGAACCATCATTTCTCAAAGTCTGCATCTCCCTTCATGTGTGTAGTGCAGTTTAGGTCTTGCGGTTTCATATGTTGTGTGTTTGTGTTGAGTGTATGTGCTTTCTCAACAAGAGCAGGAGTTACGGAGGTCACAGCTGATGTGCAGAGCATTCATACACATGCAGCAGTGTGTCAGGGCTGTATTTCACAAATATGTGAGTGTCAGGGAACACAAGTTCACTTCGAGTGACAATAATCCCCTCTGTTTTTGTAACAAGACAAATACCCAATAAACACATTATATCTCTTCCCATAAAATTAAGTGGGCAACACAATGAAAGCAAAAATGAATGTTCAAATTTGCCTGTGACATCATCAGTGCATGATAATGGAATTGTATATTTTACTGATTTCACGTATCTTCCACTCATCTATGAGGTTTTAGAAAAGTATCAGCTTTAATAACAGAGTGTGTTGCACCAGAATCAACAAGAAATGTTACACGTTACACGCCATGTACAAGGAGTGTGTGTGTTGGCATGCCTGTATAAGCATCAGCTGAGTATTTAGCATATGTGCTTATTGGCTGAGTGTTCACTGTCTCCTGTTTCTTCTTCAAACAGGCAGTGGACTCACCTCCCATCACCATCAGATGGAGGTGTTGTGAAATTTGCCGCTAAACTGACTATGTTCTGTAAAGCGTTCCGCCCAACAACTTCTGAACTGAGACGACTCCGGATAGTAAAAATGGGCAATAATTGGGTCAAAGTATCAGCAGGATGGACATGTGCAAAATCTCATGTAAACAAAGATGAGAGTGTTCACAACTCGTCTGACAGAAGTCTACAAAAACACACAGTGGGCTGACACGTCCAGCTGACCCAAATGATAATGCTGTTACAGCATGGGAAGCTCATCTGAGAAAAAGCTTCCTGAATGGACTGAAACCAGAGAAACATTCATGCATCACTTGGGACATGCTGTGCATGCTGAGAAAATCCTCAGAGAGGGCCAGAAGAGGAAAGGAGAAATAAGAGAGAAAGATCTGCAAATGGCTAAGTTGACTATCATGTCTTTGTGGGGAGGTTGAGGCTGAAGATTTAGCTTCAGAATCGCGAGTCGCCTTTGACCGAGTCCAGACACCCCCAGTCGAGCGACCCCACTTCTGACACTAAGTTTGTGGTGGAAATCTGAAAATGAACAGTTGACAAAATGATCAAGTTGTCTTTATATATTTTAATAAGAGCTTTGCAAAGGATCAATGTACAGTCACACAGAGGGCAATTGCAGACTGATATCGAACGAAGGATTTACATGCATACTTTTACTGAGAAAAGAACCATAGAGGCAGAGTCAAGGTGTATGAATGTACCATTCTGGGTGACATCAAAACTGTCAGGAGAAGCAGCTGTATCTTAAAGGACAAGCAACTCTTTAGTTTGTACCAGACAGTAGCAGATAAGGTCATACAAAGCCAGACAATACAAAGTGCAAAATATGATTTTTCTATTACAGTAGTTTTTTTTTTATTTCTTTTTTTTTTTTTAAATATATTCTGTCCATGCACCTCTCATTTTCATTCAATTGATAAACTTAAAGGAAGACAGTGAATAATGTTTTGTTAGCCTCTAAGTGCTGAGTTCAAACTCAAATAAAGGGAATAGAGGAAAATAAAACCAAGACGATTCGGACTTAAGTTTCACTTTCATTTTTTGGGTATTACAGCGGCACACTGCTGAGATGAGAGGTAAACAAATCACAAAAAAGTCAGAACAGGTGTGTGTGTCACAGTGCGGGTAAGGCTGGACCCAAACACAGCCAACACAGGGGAATGAGTTGCAAAAAATGTTTATTATTAACAGAAGAACCTACTGGTTAACCACAGAAAAGGAAACTGAAGCACAAGGGTTACACAAAGAACTTACAGCAGGTGAAAACATGAGGAACCACAGGGGATGACAACAGGAGACATGACCCCAAAGGGTCGGATTCCAGACAACCCTTAAAAAATAAACACTAAGTTGGGCAGGAGGAGGGGGTCCGGAGGAGGGATCCTGGGACCAGTGGACAGGAAGGAAAGCAACCAGCAAGGGAAGGAGCCTGGGACCACAGGGGAAGAGCAGGAGAGCATCCTCTGATGCTCAGGGGCAAAACAGGGCAAATCAGGGGGACGGCTTAGAGGCATTATGGACAGGCTGGGCAGTTCAGTGGGGCGACCCGGAGGTCAGGGAAACGGACGGAACCGTTCTGGAGGCCGACAGCGAAGACCAGGTCTCTCCAGAGTTTGAGGCCAACGTGGCAGGCGGGGGCCCCCCCCCCCCCCCGAAGGGTGAGCAGGAGGACTGCGATGAAGACGGGGTCTCTCAGGAGGTCGAGCCGGAGGATGGCGTAGCCCCTCTGGAGGTGAGCAGGAGGCCGGCATGTCAGGCAGAGCCCCTCTGGAGGGCAAGCAGGAGACCAGCATCGCAAACGGAGCTCCTCCAGAGGAGAGCAGGATTCCGATGAACAGGAGTCTGGAAAAAAGGAGACCTGCAAACAGGAGGCTGGCGTCGCAGGTGGAGCTAATCCAGAGGAGGACCAGGAGCTGACTGGGTAACAGGAGCAGGATTCAGCTGGGCCGCCGACAGAACACGAGGAGCAGGTATTCGCCAGACCGCCGGCTGGGAATCAGGATCAAGTGTCAGCTGGGCCGTCGACAGGACACGAGGAGCAGGATTTGGCTGGACTGTCAACAGGACATGGGGAGCAGGTGAGACGTCCAGAACCACTAACTCACGAAAAAGGGAGGAGTCGACTGTGACCCCCCGACGCTGAGACAGCTGATGCATCAGCCAGGGTGGTTGGCGAGGGCTCCTCGTCACAGGAGAGCCGAGGTTCTGGATAGTGGGGTAGTTGGGGCTTTGGCTTGAAGCTGGGGACCTGGGACTGGGGCTTGGGCTGGAAGCAAGGAACCTGGGGCTGGGGCTGAGACTGAATTTCCCTGTGGTGACGGGAGCCATGATGTCCTTGCCTTCTGTGGCCACCACACAACCCTGTAAAAATAGCCAAGGGGACTTGTCAGGGCCCTCCAGGTCCGAGTCAGGCAGCGGGTCAGCCATCGTGCAAAGGGACCTGACATTCGACAGGGGTGCTGGCTGGAAGGATTGAGGCAACCTCATAAAAACCATGAAACTGGCGTATGCTGCTGGGTCCCATTTTATGGTCAGTTCGTTCTGTCACGGTGTGGGTAAGGCTGGACCCAAACGCAGCCAACACAGGGGAATGAGGTGCAAAAAATGATTATTAACAGAAGAACCTACTGGTGAACCACAGAAAAGGAAACTGAAGCACAAGGGTTACATAAAGAACTTAAACAGAAGGCCAAAACACAAGGAACCACAGGGGATGACAACAGGAAACATGAACTGGCAACATGAACAGACTGAGGACAAACCAGACATGAACAGATGAACCAACACGGACAAAGGGGAGCACAGCCACTATATAGACACAAAGGAGGCAAGGATGATTGAACACAGGTGAAACACATTAGGGCGGAGCAGACAATCACCAAACAGAAACAGGGCCAAGACAGGAAGTAAAAACATTGAGACATACAAGGAAACTACAAAATAAAACAGGAAGTGACAAAAGTCCAAACATAAATTCAAACCTAAAATGTCCGCCATGGCAAACCATGACAGTGTGGACTCTTGGCGTCTCAGCAGAGAAAGACACAGAGAAGAGCGTTAGCTCGGGATCAACTAAAAGACTCCTGGTATGAAATACATTATTATTACATTAATCAGATATGTTGCATTTAGTTTTAGATGGAAATGTAACATATATTAAATATAGATTTGATTTAAAAAAAAAAAAAAAAAAGATTTGTTATGTTTAGCAGCATGTATTGCATATTCTGGTTTGATTGATTTGTGAATATTATTGAATAATATCATTTAAGCACAATGCTGCAAACAAGAATGTGAATGAATGGTTTATGGTTTTGTTTTTTTCCCCAGACATTTCTTTATTGAATTTTAATTTGAACACAAACATGGAACAAGAAGGAACATATAAGTACAAAAATGCAACATTTATGGGAGAAAGAATTAACAATAATGAGTAAAATAATATAGCATCACAAATAATAATAATAATAATAATAGAAATGATACAATATACATGAAAAGGGGGGGGTACAGGCTATTATAGATGTCAGTTCAGTTCATCCTTCCGTCCTTCGACTTCAATATCGTTTATGAAAAAGGATTTTCTGTGACTATATCATTATAAGAGGTGAATGATAGGTAAATACTGGTTCAATATTGTTAGAGAAAATGAGTTAGTGGGATTCTCCTGTGGCTCTATGGATACATCTCTGTCTTGAATTATAGGGGACAGAGAAAACCTGACTGAGATCTGATGATTTTAATCTGTTGTCACTGGAGTTTGACAGGTTTTCTTTTTTTGCAGTAGGCATATATCTGGATCTAACTGATTTAAGTAATTAAATAAAAAGAATAAATAAATAAAATTATAATAAAAAACGGATGTAGGACTGTCTAAATCTTATCAGCATGGAAGATGCCGCGGCATCTGTTTGGACAGGGGAGACAGTAAGTTAATTTCTGGACTCAGAACTTCTCTCCCTCTTCTCCCTGTAATATAATAATGACCATTGCTGGACTTCTAATACTATAAGTAATGTCTGTTTTTAGTTTATCCTCTGGAGGAAAGTATGTGTTTGTGCAAAGTATGTGTTTGTGTTGTTAAATCATGTACATGTATATGTTCCTATCGACAATCATCAAATATTAGCACATGCATAAAATACTTTAAAACTGTAACCCGTTAATATCAGGTGTCCAGGCAAAGGCCACTGTTTCACATTTTTTAACAGCACAAAAGAAAGAGTGGAGTTCCACTGACATTTCTAAGTGCCCTTACTTATTCTAAAATAATACATGTAATTACAAAATGGGGAAGTTTGTCTCAGCCTAGTTAGGTTAGGTTAGTCTTAACAAATGAGGTCAAGAGGCTAAAGATCTCTTTATGGAGAGAAAAATAAAACAGTTGTTCATTTTAACAACAGTTAAAATGAACAAACATTTAGGCCATAAAAAGAATGAAGCAGATGACTGGTGGATATTGATTTTTTTTGTAGATAAATGTATTCACTTCTGGATACTGTCTGATATCAGGAGTTCTGTTGGAGATGAAGGATAGATGACAGTCTTTTGTTCGGTAGACATTCAGATAGAGTTCGCCTCCCATTCATACCATTGACTAAAGTTAGTTCAATCACTGTTTTTAAAGTCTGTTGGCAATGTCAACGCACACAGACACACACACACACACACACACACACACACACACACACACACACAGAAAGCTGTTTACATTGTGTCCTTTTGTTTTATTGTATGTCTGTATTTTGTGTTGGTGTAATTGCATCTGGGCATTGCTGTTTTTCTTATTTCTGCCTTGCAAAAATAGTTTAACAAAAAATAGTGTTTGAGAAAAAGAAGATTGCCTAAATTTGCTGATGAGACCAGCTTACACAACCATTCAGCTGAACAGACAAATAAAGCCTCCATTTACTTTGCTCAGCCTAAGGCAGAGAATTAAAATAATTGATGTACACTCATATAGCCATAGCATTAGTGCAACATTTAAACCCAAGTACCCAAGCAAGTGTGCACTGTGTGAAATAAGAGCTGCAAGTGTGTAAAAAAGAAGGAAGTTTAACTACACAATATCACCCATCAGCTTGGACAGTATCCAGAAGTGAATACATTTATCTACAAAAAAAATCAATATCCACCAGTCATCTGCTTCATTCTTTTTATGGCCTAAATGTTTGTTCATTTTAACTGTTTGTTAAAATGAACAACTGTTTTATTTTTTCTCTCCATAAAGAGATCTTTAGCCTTCTGACCTCATTTGTTAAGACTAACCTAACCTAACTAGGCTGAGACAAACTTCCCCATTTGTAATTACATGTATTATTTTAGAATAAGTAAGGGCACTTAGAAATGTCAGTGGAAACTCCACTCTTTCTTTTGTGCTGTTAAAAAATGTGAAACAGTGGCCTTTGCCTGGACACCTGATATTAACGGGTTACAGTTTAAAGTATTTTATGCATGTGCTAAATTTGATGATTGTCGATAGGAACATATACATGTACATGATTTAACAACACAAAACACATACTTTGCACAAACACATACTTTCCTCCAGAGGATAACTAAAAACAGACATTACTTATAGTATTAGAAGTCCAGCAATGTCATTATTATATTACAGGGAGAAGAGGGAGAGAAGTTCTGAGTCCAGAAATTAACTTACTGTCTCCCCTGTCCAAACAGATGCCGCAGCATCTTCCATGCTTGATAAGATTTAGACAGTCCTACATCCGTTTTTTTATTATAATTTTATTTATTTATTCTTTTATTTAATTACTTAAATCAGTTAGATCCAGATATATGCCTACTGCAAAAAAAGAAACCTGTCAAACTCCAGTGACAACAGATTAAAATCATCAGATCTCAGGTCAGGTTTTCTCTGTCCCCTATAATTCAAGACAGAGATGTATCCATAGAGCCACAGGAGAATCCCACTAACTCATTTTCTCTAAAACAATATTGAACCAGTATTTACCTATCATTCACCTCTTATAATGATATAGTCACAGAAAATCCTTTTTCATAAACATATTGAAGTCGAAGGACGGAAGGATGAACTGAACTGACATCTATAATAGCCTGTACCCCCCCTTTTCATGTATATTGTATCATTTTCTATTATTTTATATTATTATTTGTGATGCTATATTATTTTACTCATTATTGTTAATTCTTTCTCCATAATGTTGCATTTTTGTACTTATATGTTCTTCTTGTTCCATGTTTGTGTTCAAATTAAAATTCAATAAAGAAATGTCTGGGGAAAAAAACAAAACCATAAACCATTCATTCACATTCTTGTTTGCAGCATTGTGCTTAAATAGATATTATTCAAATATTCACAAATCAATCAAACCAGAATATGCAATACATGCTGCTAAACATAACAAATCTTTTTTTTTTTTTTTTTAAATCAAATCTATATTTAATATATGTTACATTTCCATCTAAAACTAAATGTGCAACATATCTGATTAATGTAATAATAATGTATTTCATACCAGGAGTCTTTTATTGATCCCGAGCTAACGCTCTTCTCTGTGTCTTTCTCTGCTGAGACGCCAAGAGTCCACACTGTCAGGTTTGCCATGGCGGACATTTTAGGTTTGAATTTATGTTTGGACTTTTGTCACTTTCCTGTTTTATTTTGTAGTTTCCTTGTATGTCTCAATGTTTTTACTTCCTGTCTTGGTCCTGTTTCTGTTTGGTGATTGTCTGCCCCGCCCTAATGTGTTTCACCTGTGTTCAATCACCCTTGCCTCCTTGTGTCTATATAGTGCTGTGCTCCCCTTTGTCCGTGTTGGTTCATCTGTTCATGTCTGTTTGTCCTCAGTCTGTTCATGTTGCCAGTTCATGTTTCCTGTTGTCATCCCCTGTGATCTCTCTCTG
>NW_019174272.1:15848458-15864094 GCF_002260705.1 Seriola dumerili | reverse complement strand
AACCAAGATTAGAAAGCTATTAATATACAGTACATATATTAATACTGTCACAATGGTGAATTAAACAAATCTTCAGCAGGTTTCCAGGCTACTTAAATGGTATCACTGCAAGACTAGCAGCAGTGATAACGATCACTCCCACCTCAGAATGATAGATGTTTTTCTTATACTTACGTATACTTAACCTATCATTCTGTTAAAATTCCATGAATGCAGCATAAACCTGATCAAATGTTAACCACAGCAATGGCAGACTAGGAAACTGTTATATTAATCGTTTTGTAATGGTCCTTTGTGACAGTTTTGGATGGTGTAAGGTAGTACTTGTTTTGCATGTGTGAAACTTTGGTTTTAGGATGTGAAGAATGTCTACCTTATGTAAAATGCTGACCTTTGGGGTGAGCAGGATGCCAAAGGATCCATTGCATGTCTGAGTTTTTATGTGCCTGCAATGCTATTGCACATAATACATATATTACTATTCTGCATACTTACAACATACTATTGTTATTCAAATCTTTATTGTTGGGATTGCTGAATAAATCAGTCCCACATGTTGTCATTTTCTCTTTATTGGTGGGATTGCTGAATGAAGCAATCCCACTATATGTTGTTATCAGGTCGAAAAACAAACATTCTGTTTATTGTTATTAATGTGAATGCTGAGGCAATCACACTATTGTTATTCAAATCTTTATTATTATGTCCCTGCAATGCAATAGCATTGAAGGCATATATTATTGTTCTGCATACTTATTAGTGTTAATGCTGCAGTAAATCTCTATTATTAGTGTGAATTTAGCCTTCTTCACTGGTCTTACAATTGAGATCCTCCTATTACTTTCATTCAGTTGTTAATTAATCCTGCATACTTTAAGCTGCAGGAACTGTTCAACAATCATAGTAATTCTCCCATAGACTGCAATACAAATTCAGAAGCTGATAGCAACCATTTTCTCAGCAGGTGGTAGTAACACAGTATCTGGGCAGAAATTAACAAAGCTGATTCTTATTGACTAATTAGACTCATTAACTCTTACCTTTATTACTCTCAAGTATGAGAGCATGTATAAGACAAATCAGCCACCCCACCCCCAACCCCCACCCCCACTCCCACAATTGCGATGTCCCTCTAGGCAGTCCATTCCAGTTGCAACCATAGAGTGTATACAAAACGTTTGCTGCAGTAAAAGAGAAAGAGAGAGAAAGGAAGAGAAAGAGAGAGAGGCTGAAAGAGAGAGAAAGTAAGAGATTGAGAGAGAGAGAGAGCCTAGATGAACTCTGAAATAATGAAGCTCAATGAAACACACCACATGCTAATTACATAAGGAACTATGACTGGTGTCAGTGAGAGGAGTTGTGTCGGGTGTATGGGTTAATTGACAGTCTATTGTTCTGTAAAGGCAAGTTCATCTCCCATTCATACTATTGACTAAAGTTAGTTCAGTCACTTTTTTTTTTTTTAAGTATATTTTTTGGGCATTTTTTTTTTTATGCCTTTATTTGATAGTACAGTAGAGAGACTGTATGGCAGAGTGGAACAAGGCCCATTCGGACTCAATGTCCCCCACCGCCCTTGGGACACGATCGAAACTCTGCCGGAGGCGTGCGTTGAAAATCATCTTGACGGGTTCTTCCGCCAGGCTTTCCCAGCAGACCCTCACAACCCGTTTAGGCCTGCCAGGTCTGCGCGGCGTCTTCCCCCGCCATCTGATCCATCAGTTGACAACTCTGCTCCTCTCTTCACCCGAGTGTCCAAAACATACGGCCGCAGGTCTGATGATACGACTACAAAGTCAATCATAGACCGGCGACCTAGGGTGTCCTGGTGCCATGTGCACCTATGGTCGTCCTTATGTTTGAACATGGTGTTAGTTATGGCCAAACTGTGACTAGCACAGAAGTCCAATAACTGAACGCCGCTCGGGTTCAGATCGGGCAGGCCATTCCTCCCCACCACACCCCTCCAGGTCACGCTGTCATTGCCCACGTGAGCGTTGAAGTCTCCCAATAGGACAATGGAGTCCCCTTTCGGAGCACTTTCCAGCACCCGTCCCAAGGACTCCAAGAAGGGCAGGTAGTCTGAACTGCTGTTCAGTGCATAGGTACCAACAACAGTCAGAACCTGATCCCCGATCCGGAGGCGCACGGACGCAACCCTTTCGTCCACCGGGGTAAACCCCAACATACAGGCAGAGAGTCTGGGGGCCACCAAAACGCCCACCCCGGCCCTCCGCCTCTCCGCTGTAGTAACTCCAGCGAAGAGGAAAGACCAGCCCCTCTCAAGGACTTGGGTTCCGGAGCCGACACTATGTGTTGAGGTGAGGCCGACTATATCTAGCCAGTACCGTTCAACCTCTTCCACAAGCTCCCGCTCCTTCCCCACCAGAGAGGTGACGTTCCATGTTCCAAAAACCAGTTTCCGTAACCGAGGATCGGACCGCCAAGGCCCCCGCCCTGGTCTGCTGCCCAATCCACAATGCACCGGACCCCGCTGATTCTTCCTGCAGGTGGTGGGCCCACTGGGAGACGAACCCATGTAGCCGGTTCGGGCCCCATGGGCTAAGGCCCGGCCACCAGGCGCTTGCCCACAGGCCCCAACCCTCCGGGCCGGGTACACAGATTCTTAATCGTTCTGCTAATTGGGATCTTCTGAACCGTTCTTCATCTGGCCCTTCACCTAGGACCAATCTGCCATGGGAGACCCTACCAGGGGCAAAATGCCCCCGACAACATAGCTCCTAGGGTCGTTAGGGCTCTCAAACTCCACCACGGTAAGGTGACGGTTCAAGGAGGAGTAGCAGGACATAGAAATACATTTTCTGACATCTTCTGTATTGCTCAGAAGCGTAAAATAGCCTACTTGGTCTACAAAGCGTGTATATAAAACGTTTGCTACAGTCAAAGAGAGAGAGTGAGAGAGAGAGAGAGAGAGAGAGAGAGAGAGAGCCCGGATAAACTCTGAAATAATGAAGCTCAATGAAACACACCACATGCTAATTACATAAGGAACTATGACTAAGGCTGATATCAGGAGTTCTGTTGGAGATGAAGGATAGATGACAGTCTTTTGTTCGGTAGACATTCAGATAGAGTTCGCCTCCCATTCATACCATTGACTAAAGTTAGTTCAATCACTGTTTTTAAAGTCTGTTGGCAATGTCAACGCACACAGACACACACACACACACACACACACACACACACACACAGAAAGCTGTTTACATGTTAGTACTCATAGAGGGAGATGACAGTTCCACTGGTGTTATACTCGAGATCCTCCTTTTACTTTCCTTCGGTTGTTAACTACTCCTGCATACTTGTGCTACATAAACCGTCCAAAACGTTCAGCTTCTTCAGGAGATGTAACCTTTTCAAGTTTTAATACTAGTCATAATTTTTTTTCAGCTTTTTCTGCAATTTTTTACAATGTAAGTGAATGGAGACGATGTTCAAATCCTTCAAAACTTCAACGTCTTTGAAATTCAACTACTCAAGCATACTTTCAGATAGAGACTTTATTTAAACTTTAAACTGTTCACAACATATCCAGCTTTTAAGTGATTTTTCAGTTTTTGATATCTTAATTTAAAATTCCTACTATTTAGGATGCAGTTCATCTTTCTGTTACTAATACAAATGATTACTTCTTCACATTTTTAAGGCATTTTATTCCTGCTTCAACCTAAGGTGGTAAATAATTGGGCTTTCAAGTGTTTCACCAACATGTTTCAGTTATCAGCTTTTTCAACTAATGGACTTCAGCTCCCACAGTTTAACATTTTGGCATCTAATTTTTTTAAGTACTGTACTTCATGTAATATGAACAGCTTTTTCAACAATTTTAGCATTGTGTCAGAACTCTCCTTCAGGTGTGACAGTAAAANTGTGCAAAGTATGTGTTTGTGTTGTTAAATCATGTACATGTATATGTTCCTATCGACAATCATCAAATATTAGCACATGCATAAAATACTTTAAAACTGTAACCCGTTAATATCAGGTGTCCAGGCAAAGGCCACTGTTTCACATTTTTTAACAGCACAAAAGAAAGAGTGGAGTTCCACTGACATTTCTAAGTGCCCTTACTTATTCTAAAATAATACATGTAATTACAAAATGGGGAAGTTTGTCTCAGCCTAGTTAGGTTAGGTTAGTCTTAACAAATGAGGTCAAGAGGCTAAAGATCTCTTTATGGAGAGAAAAATAAAACAGTTGTTCATTTTAACAACAGTTAAAATGAACAAACATTTAGGCCATAAAAAGAATGAAGCAGATGACTGGTGGATATTGATTTTTTTTGTAGATAAATGTATTCACTTCTGGATACTGTCCAAGCTGATGGGTGATATTGTGTAGTTAAACTTCCTTCTTTTTTACACACTTGCAGCTCTTATTTCACAGCAGTGCACACTTGCTTGGGTACTTGGGTTTAAATGTTGCACTAATGCTATGGCTATATGAGTGTACATCAATTATTTTAATTCTCTGCCTTAGGCTGAGCAAAGTAAATGGAGGCTTTATTTGTCTGTTCAGCTGAATGGTTGTGTAAGCTGGTCTCATCAGCAAATTTAGGCAATCTTCTTTTTCTCAAACATATTTTTGTTAAACTATTTTTGCAAGGCAGAAATAAGAAAAACAGCAATGCCCAGATGCAATTACACCAACACAAAATACAGACATACAATAAAACAAAAGGACACAAAACAACCAAGATTAGAAAGCTATTAATATACAGTACATATATTAATACTGTCACAATGGTGAATTAAACAAATCTTCAGCAGGTTTCCAGGCTACTTAAATGGTATCACTGCAAGACTAGCAGCAGTGATAACGATCACTCCCACCTCAGAATGATAGATGTTTTTCTTATACTTACGTATACTTAACCTATCATTCTGTTAAAATTCCATGAATGCAGCATAAACCTGATCAAATGTTAACCACAGCAATGGCAGACTAGGAAACTGTTATATTAATCGTTTTGTAATGGTCCTTTGTGACAGTTTTGGATGGTGTAAGGTAGTACTTGTTTTGCATGTGTGAAACTTTGGTTTTAGGATGTGAAGAATGTCTACCTTATGTAAAATGCTGACCTTTGGGGTGAGCAGGATGCCAAAGGATCCATTGCATGTCTGAGTTTTTATGTGCCTGCAATGCTATTGCACATAATACATATATTACTATTCTGCATACTTACAACATACTATTGTTATTCAAATCTTTATTGTTGGGATTGCTGAATAAATCAGTCCCACATGTTGTCATTTTCTCTTTATTGGTGGGATTGCTGAATGAAGCAATCCCACTATATGTTGTTATCAGGTCGAAAAACAAACATTCTGTTTATTGTTATTAATGTGAATGCTGAGGCAATCACACTATTGTTATTCAAATCTTTATTATTATGTCCCTGCAATGCAATAGCATTGAAGGCATATATTATTGTTCTGCATACTTATTAGTGTTAATGCTGCAGTAAATCTCTATTATTAGTGTGAATTTAGCCTTCTTCACTGGTCTTACAATTGAGATCCTCCTATTATTTTCATTCAGTTGTTAATTAATCCTGCATACTTTAAGCTGCAGGAACTGTTCAACAATCATAGTAATTCTCCCATAGACTGCAATACAAATTCAGAAGCTGATAGCAACCATTTTCTCAGCAGGTGGTAGTAACACAGTATCTGGGCAGAAATTAACAAAGCTGATTCTTATTGACTAATTAGACTCATTAACTCTTACCTTTATTACTCTCAAGTATGAGAGCATGTATAAGACAAATCAGCCACCCCACCCCCAACCCCCACCCCCACTCCCACAATTGCGATGTCCCTCTAGGCAGTCCATTCCAGTTGCAACCATAGAGTGTATACAAAACGTTTGCTGCAGTAAAAGAGAAAGAGAGAGAAAGGAAGAGAAAGAGAGAGAGGCTGAAAGAGAGAGAAAGTAAGAGATTGAGAGAGAGAGAGAGCCTAGATGAACTCTGAAATAATGAAGCTCAATGAAACACACCACATGCTAATTACATAAGGAACTATGACTGGTGGTTACTAATACAAATGATTACTTCTTCACATTTTTAAGGCATTTTATTCCTGCTTCAACCTAAGGTGGTAAATAATTGGGCTTTCAAGTGTTTCACCAACATGTTTCAGTTATCAGCTTTTTCAACTAATGGACTTCAGCTCCCACAGTTTAACATTTTGGCATCTAATTTTTTTAAGTACTGTACTTCATGTNAAAAGAGAAAGAGAGAGAAAGGAAGAGAAAGAGAGAGAGGCTGAAAGAGAGAGAAAGTAAGAGATTGAGAGAGAGAGAGAGCCTAGATGAACTCTGAAATAATGAAGCTCAATGAAACACACCACATGCTAATTACATAAGGAACTATGACTGGTGTCAGTGAGAGGAGTTGTGTCGGGTGTATGGGTTAATTGACAGTCTATTGTTCTGTAAAGGCAAGTTCATCTCCCATTCATACTATTGACTAAAGTTAGTTCAGTCACTTTTTTTTTTTTTAAGTATATTTTTTGGGCATTTTTTTTTTTATGCCTTTATTTGATAGTACAGTAGAGAGACTGTATGGCAGAGTGGAACAAGGCCCATTCGGACTCAATGTCCCCCACCGCCCTTGGGACACGATCGAAACTCTGCCGGAGGCGTGCGTTGAAAATCATCTTGACGGGTTCTTCCGCCAGGCTTTCCCAGCAGACCCTCACAACCCGTTTAGGCCTGCCAGGTCTGCGCGGCGTCTTCCCCCGCCATCTGATCCATCAGTTGACAACTCTGCTCCTCTCTTCACCCGAGTGTCCAAAACATACGGCCGCAGGTCTGATGATACGACTACAAAGTCAATCATAGACCGGCGACCTAGGGTGTCCTGGTGCCATGTGCACCTATGGTCGTCCTTATGTTTGAACATGGTGTTAGTTATGGCCAAACTGTGACTAGCACAGAAGTCCAATAACTGAACGCCGCTCGGGTTCAGATCGGGCAGGCCATTCCTCCCCACCACACCCCTCCAGGTCACGCTGTCATTGCCCACGTGAGCGTTGAAGTCTCCCAATAGGACAATGGAGTCCCCTTTCGGAGCACTTTCCAGCACCCGTCCCAAGGACTCCAAGAAGGGCAGGTAGTCTGAACTGCTGTTCAGTGCATAGGTACCAACAACAGTCAGAACCTGATCCCCGATCCGGAGGCGCACGGACGCAACCCTTTCGTCCACCGGGGTAAACCCCAACATACAGGCAGAGAGTCTGGGGGCCACCAAAACGCCCACCCCGGCCCTCCGCCTCTCCGCTGTAGTAACTCCAGCGAAGAGGAAAGACCAGCCCCTCTCAAGGACTTGGGTTCCGGAGCCGACACTATGTGTTGAGGTGAGGCCGACTATATCTAGCCAGTACCGTTCAACCTCTTCCACAAGCTCCCGCTCCTTCCCCACCAGAGAGGTGACGTTCCATGTTCCAAAAACCAGTTTCCGTAACCGAGGATCGGACCGCCAAGGCCCCCGCCCTGGTCTGCTGCCCAATCCACAATGCACCGGACCCCGCTGATTCTTCCTGCAGGTGGTGGGCCCACTGGGAGACGAACCCATGTAGCCGGTTCGGGCCCCATGGGCTAAGGCCCGGCCACCAGGCGCTTGCCCACAGGCCCCAACCCTCCGGGCCGGGTACACAGATTCTTAATCGTTCTGCTAATTGGGATCTTCTGAACCGTTCTTCATCTGGCCCTTCACCTAGGACCAATCTGCCATGGGAGACCCTACCAGGGGCAAAATGCCCCCGACAACATAGCTCCTAGGGTCGTTAGGGCTCTCAAACTCCACCACGGTAAGGTGACGGTTCAAGGAGGAGTAGCAGGACATAGAAATACATTTTCTGACATCTTCTGTATTGCTCAGAAGCGTAAAATAGCCTACTTGGTCTACAAAGCGTGTATATAAAACGTTTGCTACAGTCAAAGAGAGAGAGTGAGAGAGAGAGAGAGAGAGAGAGAGAGAGAGAGCCCGGATAAACTCTGAAATAATGAAGCTCAATGAAACACACCACATGCTAATTACATAAGGAACTATGACTAAGGCTGATATCAGGAGTTCTGTTGGAGATGAAGGATAGATGACAGTCTTTTGTTCGGTAGACATTCAGATAGAGTTCGCCTCCCATTCATACCATTGACTAAAGTTAGTTCAATCACTGTTTTTAAAGTCTGTTGGCAATGTCAACGCACACAGACACACACACACACACACACACACACACACACACACAGAAAGCTGTTTACATGTTAGTACTCATAGAGGGAGATGACAGTTCCACTGGTGTTATACTCGAGATCCTCCTTTTACTTTCCTTCGGTTGTTAACTACTCCTGCATACTTGTGCTACATAAACCGTCCAAAACGTTCAGCTTCTTCAGGAGATGTAACCTTTTCAAGTTTTAATACTAGTCATAATTTTTTTTCAGCTTTTTCTGCAATTTTTTACAATGTAAGTGAATGGAGACGATGTTCAAATCCTTCAAAACTTCAACGTCTTTGAAATTCAACTACTCAAGCATACTTTCAGATAGAGACTTTATTTAAACTTTAAACTGTTCACAACATATCCAGCTTTTAAGTGATTTTTCAGTTTTTGATATCTTAATTTAAAATTCCTACTATTTAGGATGCAGTTCATCTTTCTGTTACTAATACAAATGATTACTTCTTCACATTTTTAAGGCATTTTATTCCTGCTTCAACCTAAGGTGGTAAATAATTGGGCTTTCAAGTGTTTCACCAACATGTTTCAGTTATCAGCTTTTTCAACTAATGGACTTCAGCTCCCACAGTTTAACATTTTGGCATCTAATTTTTTTAAGTACTGTACTTCATGTAATATGAACAGCTTTTTCAACAATTTTAGCATTGTGTCAGAACTCTCCTTCAGGTGTGACAGTAAAAGTTTTGCTCGTACATTTCTTCTTTCTTAGTTTTTTTTTTCACCCAATTTAGGCCATTTAGCCTAACATGTTTTTACTGTTTTTCACTTTTGTAGTTGTGCTGTTTGTTACACTTTCCAACAAAAATGTAGGCCCTTTTCAACCATTTCATACCATTCAACCTCCAGTTTACAATGTCTGCTTTTAATCTTCAGCCATTGCTTGAGCTACTTTAGTATTACTTCAGCAATTGCTTGAGCTACTTTGACATTGCTTCAGCAGTTGCTTCAGCTTTTTCAGCATTGCTTCAGAAATCTCATTCAGCTCTCAGCATTCACACGCATTTTCAGCAAGAAATGCATTTTCTAGTAGCATTATTCTTATACTTATACACTTTTTACAGTCTCTAACTACTCGTTCATACTTGGTCCTAGAAAAACTGCTGAACTATTAAAACATTTGGCTTTTTCTGTAGATTATCGGATCATACAACTTTTTAATATTATTCATGATTTTTGAAATATTAATCTCTTTCTGTTTTTTTGGCATTCAAATGAATGGAGACCATGTTCAAATCCTTGAAAACTCCTCTTTGAACTTTTACTACTTTAGCATACTTTCAGCTACAGACTTCATTCGAACTTTAAACTGTTTGCAAGACTTTCAGCTATTAAGTGATTATTCANTATTAATATACAGTACATATATTAATACTGTCACAATGGTGAATTAAACAAATCTTCAGCAGGTTTCCAGGCTACTTAAATGGTATCACTGCAAGACTAGCAGCAGTGATAACGATCACTCCCACCTCAGAATGATAGATGTTTTTCTTATACTTACGTATACTTAACCTATCATTCTGTTAAAATTCCATGAATGCAGCATAAACCTGATCAAATGTTAACCACAGCAATGGCAGACTAGGAAACTGTTATATTAATCGTTTTGTAATGGTCCTTTGTGACAGTTTTGGATGGTGTAAGGTAGTACTTGTTTTGCATGTGTGAAACTTTGGTTTTAGGATGTGAAGAATGTCTACCTTATGTAAAATGCTGACCTTTGGGGTGAGCAGGATGCCAAAGGATCCATTGCATGTCTGAGTTTTTATGTGCCTGCAATGCTATTGCACATAATACATATATTACTATTCTGCATACTTACAACATACTATTGTTATTCAAATCTTTATTGTTGGGATTGCTGAATAAATCAGTCCCACATGTTGTCATTTTCTCTTTATTGGTGGGATTGCTGAATGAAGCAATCCCACTATATGTTGTTATCAGGTCGAAAAACAAACATTCTGTTTATTGTTATTAATGTGAATGCTGAGGCAATCACACTATTGTTATTCAAATCTTTATTATTATGTCCCTGCAATGCAATAGCATTGAAGGCATATATTATTGTTCTGCATACTTATTAGTGTTAATGCTGCAGTAAATCTCTATTATTAGTGTGAATTTAGCCTTCTTCACTGGTCTTACAATTGAGATCCTCCTATTACTTTCATTCAGTTGTTAATTAATCCTGCATACTTTAAGCTGCAGGAACTGTTCAACAATCATAGTAATTCTCCCATAGACTGCAATACAAATTCAGAAGCTGATAGCAACCATTTTCTCAGCAGGTGGTAGTAACACAGTATCTGGGCAGAAATTAACAAAGCTGATTCTTATTGACTAATTAGACTCATTAACTCTTACCTTTATTACTCTCAAGTATGAGAGCATGTATAAGACAAATCAGCCACCCCACCCCCAACCCCCACCCCCACTCCCACAATTGCGATGTCCCTCTAGGCAGTCCATTCCAGTTGCAACCATAGAGTGTATACAAAACGTTTGCTGCAGTAAAAGAGAAAGAGAGAGAAAGGAAGAGAAAGAGAGAGAGGCTGAAAGAGAGAGAAAGTAAGAGATTGAGAGAGAGAGAGAGCCTAGATGAACTCTGAAATAATGAAGCTCAATGAAACACACCACATGCTAATTACATAAGGAACTATGACTGGTGTCAGTGAGAGGAGTTGTGTCGGGTGTATGGGTTAATTGACAGTCTATTGTTCTGTAAAGGCAAGTTCATCTCCCATTCATACTATTGACTAAAGTTAGTTCAGTCACTTTTTTTTTTTTTAAGTATATTTTTTGGGCATTTTTTTTTTTATGCCTTTATTTGATAGTACAGTAGAGAGACTGTATGGCAGAGTGGAACAAGGCCCATTCGGACTCAATGTCCCCCACCGCCCTTGGGACACGATCGAAACTCTGCCGGAGGCGTGCGTTGAAAATCATCTTGACGGGTTCTTCCGCCAGGCTTTCCCAGCAGACCCTCACAACCCGTTTAGGCCTGCCAGGTCTGCGCGGCGTCTTCCCCCGCCATCTGATCCATCAGTTGACAACTCTGCTCCTCTCTTCACCCGAGTGTCCAAAACATACGGCCGCAGGTCTGATGATACGACTACAAAGTCAATCATAGACCGGCGACCTAGGGTGTCCTGGTGCCATGTGCACCTATGGTCGTCCTTATGTTTGAACATGGTGTTAGTTATGGCCAAACTGTGACTAGCACAGAAGTCCAATAACTGAACGCCGCTCGGGTTCAGATCGGGCAGGCCATTCCTCCCCACCACACCCCTCCAGGTCACGCTGTCATTGCCCACGTGAGCGTTGAAGTCTCCCAATAGGACAATGGAGTCCCCTTTTGGAGCACTTTCCAGCACCCGTCCCAAGGACTCCAAGAAGGGCAGGTAGTCTGAACTGCTGTTCAGTGCATAGGTACCAACAACAGTCAGAACCTGATCCCCGATCCGGAGGCGCACGGACGCAACCCTTTCGTCCACCGGGGTAAACCCCAACATACAGGCAGAGAGTCTGGGGGCCACCAAAACGCCCACCCCGGCCCTCCGCCTCTCCCCTGTAGTAACTCCAGCGAAGAGGAAAGACCAGCCCCTCTCAAGGACTTGGGTTCCGGAGCCGACACTATGTGTTGAGGTGAGGCCGACTATATCTAGCCAGTACCGTTCAACCTCTTCCACAAGCTCCCGCTCCTTCCCCACCAGAGAGGTGACGTTCCATGTTCCAAAAACCAGTTTCCGTAACCGAGGATCGGACCGCCAAGGCCCCCGCCCTGGTCTGCTGCCCAATCCACAATGCACCGGACCCCGCTGATTCTTCCTGCAGGTGGTGGGCCCACTGGGAGACGAACCCATGTAGCCGGTTCGGGCCCCATGGGCTAAGGCCCGGCCACCAGGCGCTTGCCCACAGGCCCCAACCCTCCGGGCCGGGTACACAGATTCTTAATCGTTCTGCTAATTGGGATCTTCTGAACCGTTCTTCATCTGGCCCTTCACCTAGGACCAATCTGCCATGGGAGACCCTACCAGGGGCAAAATGCCCCCGACAACATAGCTCCTAGGGTCGTTAGGGCTCTCAAACTCCACCACGGTAAGGTGACGGTTCAAGGAGGAGTAGCAGGACATAGAAATACATTTTCTGACATCTTCTGTATTGCTCAGAAGCGTAAAATAGCCTACTTGGTCTACAAAGCGTGTATATAAAACGTTTGCTACAGTCAAAGAGAGAGAGTGAGAGAGAGAGAGAGAGAGAGAGAGAGAGAGAGCCCGGATAAACTCTGAAATAATGAAGCTCAATGAAACACACCACATGCTAATTACATAAGGAACTATGACTAAGGCTGATATCAGGAGTTCTGTTGGAGATGAAGGATAGATGACAGTCTTTTGTTCGGTAGACATTCAGATAGAGTTCGCCTCCCATTCATACCATTGACTAAAGTTAGTTCAATCACTGTTTTTAAAGTCTGTTGGCAATGTCAACGCACACAGACACACACACACACACACACACACACACACACACACAGAAAGCTGTTTACATGTTAGTACTCATAGAGGGAGATGACAGTTCCACTGGTGTTATACTCGAGATCCTCCTTTTACTTTCCTTCGGTTGTTAACTACTCCTGCATACTTGTGCTACATAAACCGTCCAAAACGTTCAGCTTCTTCAGGAGATGTAACCTTTTCAAGTTTTAATACTAGTCATAATTTTTTTTCAGCTTTTTCTGCAATTTTTTACAATGTAAGTGAATGGAGACGATGTTCAAATCCTTCAAAACTTCAACGTCTTTGAAATTCAACTACTCAAGCATACTTTCAGATAGAGACTTTATTTAAACTTTAAACTGTTCACAACATATCCAGCTTTTAAGTGATTTTTCAGTTTTTGATATCTTAATTTAAAATTCCTACTATTTAGGATGCAGTTCATCTTTCTGTTACTAATACAAATGATTACTTCTTCACATTTTTAAGGCATTTTATTCCTGCTTCAACCTAAGGTGGTAAATAATTGGGCTTTCAAGTGTTTCACCAACATGTTTCAGTTATCAGCTTTTTCAACTAATGGACTTCAGCTCCCACAGTTTAACATTTTGGCATCTAATTTTTTTAAGTACTGTACTTCATGTAATATGAACAGCTTTTTCAACAATTTTAGCATTGTGTCAGAACTCTCCTTCAGGTGTGACAGTAAAAGTTTTGCTTGTACATTTCTTCTTTCTTAGTTTTTTTTTTCACCCAATTTAGGCCATTTAGCCTAACATGTTTTTACTGTTTTTCACTTTTGTAGTTGTGCTGTTTGTTACACTTTCCAACAAAAATGTAGGCCCTTTTCAACCATTTCATACCATTCAACCTCCAGTTTACAATGTCTGCTTTTAATCTTCAGCCATTGCTTGAGCTACTTTAGTATTACTTCAGCAATTGCTTGAGCTACTTTGACATTGCTTCAGCAGTTGCTTCAGCTTTTTCAGCATTGCTTCAGAAATCTCATTCAGCTCTCAGCATTCACACGCATTTTCAGCAAGAAATGCATTTTCTAGTAGCATTATTCTTATACTTATACACTTTTTACAGTCTCTAACTACTCGTTCATACTTGGTCCTAGAAAAACTGCTGAACTATTAAAACATTTGGCTTTTTCTGTAGATTATCGGATCATACAACTTTTTAATATTATTCATGATTTTTGAAATATTAATCTCTTTCTGTTTTTTTGGCATTCAAATGAATGGAGACCATGTTCAAATCCTTGAAAACTCCTCTTTGAACTTTTACTACTTTAGCATACTTTCAGCTACAGACTTCATTCGAACTTTAAACTGTTTGCAAGACTTTCAGCTATTAAGTGATTATTCAGCTTATTGATTTATTAAATTAAAGTTTCTACTATTTACACTGTAAAAAAAGTCCGTAGAAATTACGGTAAAAAATTGTCAAATAGCAACAGTCAAAAGCCGTAAAACCTAAAATAGTTTATCACCATAGTAAATACATTGAATTACCGTAAATCAAGAAATAATACATAACTTTAATTTTTACAGTGGTAATATGTAGAAAACACATATTTTTTCTGTGAAAATTAAAAAAAGGTCTAAAAAGAGTAATTACCCTAAAATTAACGGTATTATTCTGCCTAAATTAAAGATTTTGCTGATGTGTATGTTTGAATTTACAGTATAAAACTGTTTAACATTCTGCAAAATCATACCTTCATTTTTGCAGGAAGAATATGTTAAAAATATGGTATGTTTGTAATGTTGATTTCACTGAAAAACATATATTTTTAAATAAAATTATTTGCTGTTATTTTATATAGGGTCCTATGCCTCTATAGATATTGTCTATGAACTATTAACAGAACTATGCTGTAATAAACTCAGCAAATATGGTCTGAAATAATGAAAACGATTTGATTATTTTAAAAGCATCTCAGAACATCTGATTGATCCTAGTAACATCCCCTACCTGCTAAATTTAAAAGCATCTCAAATTATGGGAACAATTTTAAAAGCACCTCGAAACTGAGTAAGTATTTCTCCCCTACAGCTTGCGATTGTTCATTTGTTGATATTAACGCGCCGAATTTCAAATAGGCCAATCAGCGCATTGTATCTGACTCCCATGACCTGTTAACCTCCGACCAACGCTCTCCACAGTCTACGTCGGACGAGCTTCACCATCAACGGTCTGGATTTTTAGGAATTTGCCTCAGCCAGAAGTTGAACCTGCATCAAGTTAACGTTACCTCGGTAAGTAAATCAATACAAGTTAAAGGCTTTAGCTGAATTAGTTTATTCGGCTTATGAAGAGGGTTGCATTACAGACAGCTAACAATGCGCAAATGTCCCTATAGGTTTACGTCCAGCTAACGTTACATTAGACTTTTATAACAGCATGGAAATGTCTATAATACATATTCAGACGTATTTAGGAGACAGAGTGTATTATTAGCAAGCGTTTCATTAGTTTGACTGCTTTAGAAAAATGCGGTGTGGGTTTACCCGCCTGGCGGGCTAAAGCGGGATCCGTCTATGTGCTGAAGCCTCAGGTTAGCTAACCGCGCTGCTCGTCTTTATTGTGGATATAACCTCAGTGTATTTGACTGTCGGACATGTATTCTTGTAACATATGTGGAGAAAACGTTCAGTCTGTAAAAGCATACGTTTTGCATTGCAAACTGCACCGCAATGAACCCCGACATATTTTTAAATGTGTTGGAACAAGTTGTAAGCAGGCGTTTTCAGGCTATGCAGCTTTAAAGTCGCACTTCTATCGTCACCACAACAGTACACCAACCATTACTCAGGATGTGACCTTAACGCCATTAAAATGCACCGTCTCACTTTGTGAAC